>NW_027633775.1:0-31524 GCF_053919585.1 Euprymna scolopes | reverse complement strand
AAATTGGTCCTCATCGTTTGTTTTTTTAACCCACGTTTTTCCTTCGAAAAACAAGAGAATCTGTCTTGCTTGCATAATTGTTTCTATATCTAGGGTGCTTATCTTTCTATATTTTGATGCAAATTGTAATGTCTTTTCTAAGATTTCTTTAGTAATGGAGGGATAAAAATCCACTATATCCATCTGGGTGAACCTGCAATTTTGCGGTTTTTCTATATTTTTAAACCAGTCCAGGACCGAGTTTGTATTTGCCCATAATTTAAGGTTCAAATTTCTTTTTACATCCTTAACTATCTCCTTGATAATGAATTTGCTAGCCAGGCCTATCTCACTTTTGGCGGGGTTAATTAGCCTACATGTTGGTTTATTTTCGAAATTGTCTTTGTGGTCTTTTAAAGTAACAAATCCGTTTTTCTTTGCTAATCTATCGACTCTATACTCTATGCCTAATTTCGTGGCTATCTCTGTGGCTTCTTTATTTATTGATTCATAAGTTCCCTTTTCCGCTAGTTGGTATTTATCGGTAATGGAATTTAATATTAATTGTTTTTTCTTTTCTTTATCCATAGTGTATAAGTTTTTGTTTTGTCTGAGAATATGATTGTCTCATTTTTTCTTTTCTTTATTTTTTTTTATGTCAGCGGTCATTTCTTTTTGGAATTTGTTTGATGTGTGTTTAAATTCAAGTTTGGGGATTATTTCTAAAAGTTCTTTTTCAAATTCCTCTATTTCGTAAACTTTTGGAGGGTACTTAATCGATTTTAGTCGGAAGTTATTTTTTTCATTCTCTTTGGCGTTATTTCCGTTTATTATTTTCCATCTCATTCTCTTTATTACGTCTTCTATTTTTGCCAATAGAATTTTTGTATAGAGCTGGTTGCTTGGTGTTGGTATGTTTTTTATCGAGTAGTTTAACGTGTATTTCTCCATCTCTGGTGTTTTTGCAAAGAAGTTCCGGCGGTTTTTATTCCTGTTTTGTGTTCTTCCTTTTCGATAGTGCTCGACCACTGGGTTATTGGTATACACCGGACGGTTGTTCTTGAAACTACTAGATAAACATTGTCCTAAAAAGCACAAGCTACATAAAATATTCAATAGAAATACAATTAAAATAAGCTACTCAACAACACCGTCAATAAAATCCATCATCTCTAGAGAACCAATAGAGAGGGAAAATGCAAACTGCTCTTGCAGAGCCAAAAATGAGTGCCCGCTTGAAGGGAATTGTAAAGCAGAGTCACTTGTATATGAAGCAACTGTAACGAATACATCCACAAATGTAACTAATAAATACATTGGAATGACGAAGGGGCCGTTTAAACAGAGATATTATATGCACATGAGCTCTTTTAGAGCAAAAGAGAGAAGTAATACGGCTTTAGCAAACAAAATCTGGCAGTTAAAAGAAGAAGGTGCACCTTTTACGGTGAAATGGAAAAAAATCGAGCAAAAACCTTCATACTCCCCAGAACTAAAACAATGCTCGCTCTGCAATGCCGAAAAATATTATATTTTAAAAGCAACCCAAGAAGATGGATGCTTAAATGTAAAAAATGAATGCTTGAAGGACTGTATACATAGAAAAGGATCGCTTCTTATAAATTGGGATAGAAAAAAAGATAAAATGTGAAGATAAAAAAAAAAGTTTAGTTATAGACATGTGAAAATATTTTATTTTATATTATTGTAGATCTTATCACCCATTTTAAACGAGATCTAGAGAGAATTTTTAAGTTAAAAATTTAAAAATTTTTTAATTGTTTTAAAACGTGTTTTTAAATAGAGCGAGATCATGCTATACTTAATATACTTAAATATAAAAACGCCAATTTTTTTACACCGTTTAGACCTATTTCAATTTAAGATTTATTACCGTTTTTAAAACGAAATTACATATAATTTTAAAATAACGTTTTAAATAATTTTAAACGTGAAACGATATTTAAATGTAAACATATGCCAAATTTTTACACATTTTAAGTTTATTTTAACTAAATATTATTACCGTAATTAAAACGAAACTAGAGATTATTTTAAATATTAAACGTTTTTAAACGCAAAGCAATACTTAAATATTAGTATATACCATCCCCTGGGCACTTCCTAGGTCTTTTTCAATATAAATTTTATTACCCTATTTTTAAACGAGATTAGACATAATTTAAAATGAATTTTTAAAACGCCTTTAAACGAGACTTAAACTGAATGATAGGGGGGTATTTAAAGAAAAATAATAATATAGAAGGCATCATCCCATACTTTTTAATTTATTGCTTCAAATTTATTACCTTATTAAAGTAGCATACACAAAAAAAAAAAAAAAAAAAATTACGGTGTGCATATATAGAGTTCCGGTTCCGGTTAAAGACAGATGAGAGTCGGCTGAAGAGAGCCTGAGGCGGACATTAAGAGCAGTCCTCAACTACCGGGCTTGAAACCGTCGGTACCGACTACCGATGTAAATTCCTGTATATAGTATACAAAAAAATATATTGCTCTTATTTCGAGAAAGGTTTTTCCCTAATAATAGAGCACTGTATGGGATTTCTTTTACTACAAAAAGTACAAGTATATATATATATATATATATATATATATATATTAAGTAATGTGATTTATAATTTAAAAGTTTTAAAATTTTTTAAATTTAACAATCAAAATTTAATTAAATTAAAAAACCAGTTTCATAAGAAGGAACAACAACAAAGTCAATTATCTGTACGATCGTTTCGGAAATCCGTGCTTTTTATTTGTGGTATACATGAAGTCACGTAGAATAATTATACATAGTTTTTTTGGTAAGCACGGTCTCCTCATCAGCAAATTTAGGAGGATTTCTATTGAATTGAAAAGACACCAAAAATAAACCTAGCATTAAAAGTAAGGCAGATGAATCTGAAAAATTGAAGTAAAAGGTTTGGATATAAAATTTATAAGAAAATTAATAAGAAAATTTGTATAGGTTAGAGATAGAAATGAGTAGAAAAAATATATATATTTTTGAATTTACATAATAAATTTGATTTAAAAATATATAGATATATAATTACCTTTTGGTTTTTCTTTTTTTGAAATCAGGAACTGTATTTAAAGTAGTCATTTAGATGTTTGCTATAGCTTTTTATTTTATTGAATGATGAATTTTAAAAGGGCGACGCTCGTGCAGTAAATTGTTTCCGTTAGCGTATTTTGATTTAGAGACGCTACAGTTAATATCTATAGAGAGAGAGTTTTTTTTTTTTTTTTTTTTTTTTTGCAATATATATATATATATATATATATATATATATATATATATATATATATATGTGATGGGACGATTCCAATATTTTTTTCCGGTTCTGATACAATCATCGATTCCGATTCTTTATAAATCTCTAAATATTTAGATATTTATATTTATAGCTGTATTTTTCTAGGATTACAGTATTACATGTTAAATGTTCAGATATTTTCCTAAACGTAAAAATATAATTGTGGGGGACGATCTATCGATGTTAGCTTCGGTGGTGGATTAAAATCAATAAATATACATTATTTTATCATTATTACCAACAATAGAAGATTTTGCTTTAAACAAAATAAAATAATATATATATATATATATATATATATATATATATATATATATATATATATATATATATATATTGCGGGGTACAAAATGTTATTATTGCTATGTAAAGACTAAATTTAAACTTGTTCGAAAACATTATTTATTTAAGATTGTGAAATTAAAAAAATAAAAATGAATGTGTCAGCTGACCGGTTCTAGAAACTATATATATTAAGACTCTGAGACCTTCGCTTTGCAAACAAAAAGAGAATCTCTTATGGATTAATCTAGTTTCTATTTAATAATTAATCCATCCCCCCTTTTTTTATATACATATATTCCCCCGTACTTTTTCATCTCCGATTCATTGTTCCACCCCTTTTCTTTTTAAAACGTAATTAAGCTCGATTTTAGCTCTGTTGAGTTAGCTTCGAAACCGGTCAGCTGACACATTCATTTCTATTTTTTAATTTCACAATCTTAAATAAATAATGTTTTCGAACAAGTTTAAATTTAGTCTTTACATAGCAATAATATATATATATATATATATATGTATGTATATATATGTATATATGTATATATATATATATATATATATATATATATATATATATATATATATATATATATAACTACTTAATTTACTCCCATAAAATTAATATACGAAAATATAGATTTATGCGTAAACTTTAAGTATTTACTTCAAAAGTGCTCAATACGTAGGTAGAGCTAGTTAGTAAGTTATAACAAGACAGATAGTAGTTACTTCCCTGATTTCATATACCTTTTATAACTTACTATATATATATATATATATATATATATATATATATATATATAGTAAGAGAGAGTGCGAGAGACGTATGCATGTGTTGGTCTATAGACAGATGTTTTATATTTTTAGATGGATATATATATATATATATATATATATATATATATATATATATATATAGTGTGTGTATGTGTGATTATGTTTATTTACACACATCTGTTTCGCTGTATTACAACTCTTCAGTGTTGCTACAATATATGTGTGTGTGCATGCACTCGTTATTAAGAATACGTAATGTTTCTATTAGCGTTACTGTTTTAAAATCAGCAGGGAGTGAGGGAGATGAATAAAGAGAGAGAAAGAGGGAGAGAAATAAAGATAGAGTGAGTGAGAGAGAGAGTGAGATAGTTAGAGCGAGAGAGAGAGAGAGAGAGAGAGAGAGAGGGAGAGAGAGAGCGAGAGAGAGGGGGGAAGATGGTGTAATGCAAATAATTGAAGAATAGGCGAAGAGAGAAAACGAGAAAATGAGGAAGCGAAAATGACACCACAAAGCCTCGTTTTGAAAAAGAAAAGTGTCAAATGTCTTGCAATTGAAGAATTGTCGGCTGTCTATTCGTTAATTTCAGGTTATCTGACGAAATTATCGTCATTGGTAAACCAGCCCGCCTCCAAAGGGTTGCCAATGATGCCGGTGCGTTCGTACATGTGGAAGAGGGCGCCACAGGCAAAACTTGCAGAAACTATCAAGGCGCTTATCTTAACGCATACAAATTATCCGTTTGCCCCATCTTCTTACACCATAATGTAAATTTCGAATTCGTTGCCCGACTGTAGACCGTAGTTTTGTCTCACACGTACCCGGCGAGATGTTTAAATCTAGGACGCAAAAAACAAAAAGAAGAAGGAACACGGAAACAAATAAAATGCACGCCGCTGCGTAAAATTTTGATCACAATCTTAAGCGGAAACTCACTTGTAAACTTTAAATCGGCTTTTACACCTCCTCCCCAACATTGATATGTAAAAGTCTATGACTCATCATATGAGTTGAAACTTTCTTTTCTAGTTTTCCTTTCATTATGACATACACCCTACTTTTTTTAGAGTCCAAGTATATCTGTAAAGACTCTGTCGGTTGGTCGGTCGGCCATCTTAAAGTTGTAAATAACATTTAGATCCGTCGGCAAATAACGGCATCAGTTTATTACGAGAGAAAAAAAATGAGTAGTTTATTTTTTTGTACTTTTTGTTAAATATTATTATCTGAGTAATCTTTTCAATATAAATTCTATTGAGAAATATGCATTTTAAACATGTAAACATTAAGTAAAAATATCACCGGTTACGGATTTTTATTCTTGGTACCAAAATCAACAGAGATTAGAGCATTCCTGTAATGGCCTGATTCCTGTTGATTGCGGTGGAATATTAGTTCTAAGCAGTTCTAGAAGGTTCACTCTCATGTTTTGCCTCTCTCGTTGAGAAGGGGGTTAGTTTATTGCTAACACACTAGAGCGCTTTTACTGGAGAATGCTTACGGGGCTGTTCAAGCAGTTTTTGCAGGTCAGAGTACACATCCTCATGATGGGGGGGAACTGACGTCTCAATCCTACTTCTCGACCATTGTGTTTAAGTTACTGCAATGGGAAAGAACTAAATAAAACCAACAAGTTATCTAAAATAGCCGTCCATTTGGGCCATAGTGGATAACTTTACTTAATGTTTACATATACAGGCGGCAAAAAAGAAAGTTCGCACTTGTAATTCTTTCAAAAACTGCAAATTTCAGCTAAATTTAATGTAACTGTTTAAACAAATTACACCTCATTTGATTGTCCTTTTATTCTCCTATAATTTTACCTGTTCATATTTGACTTTTAATTGAATATTCTAGTGTACACGTCAAATTGAAAAAAAATAACTTCAAATTGAGGATGCAAAAAGAAAGTCCGCACAATGGAAAATTGTTATTTAAATGTAACTTTATGACATTAATGCAACACAAATACAACAGGACCACAATAAAATAGTTAATTTTTAGTAGCATAGCCCGTCTGCAATTTGATAGCCTGCAATCTTTTAGGAATTCCTTGATTTAGACTCCGGGGGAAGGGCATCCCACTTTTCTTTAATTTTTTTCCAAAGTTCTTCCAAATTTGGAATTTTATCATTGCGTGGCTGTTGCTTGATGCAATGCCATACGTTGTTGATAGGATTGAGGTCTGGAGATTGTGCAGGCCAATCAAAACACGGAATATCATACTCTTCCAGGAACCTCTTGACATTGCCAGCTGTGTGAATGGGGGCATTGTACTGCATGAAGATGGGATTGTCATCCAAATTCCGACGGTAGAAAAAGCTCAGTCAACATATTAATGTACTCGGTCGAATTAATTCGACCTTGCAAGCGAACTATAGGCCTTGAGCCGTTGGTACTAATAGTGCCCCTACACCAAAACTAAACCTCCACCACCTTGGAGCGTTGAAACTGAGCACCTAGGATTTAATTTTTCGTCTTTCCCCCGACGGACGTACTGCCTACCATCACTGCCTAGCCTATTGAATTTGCTTTCGTCGCTAAAAAGCACTTTTGACCAATATGAAGAGTCATGATTTTTATCGCATCTGACGAAATCCAGACGGCGCTTTCTGTTCTTTACAGAAATCATTGGCTTGCGTCTTGCAACATATCCTCGCAAATTAAATTCTTTTAATCTGTTCTTAACAGTAGGAAGAGAGCACTTTTTAACAATATTGCATTGTTGTTGAATTTGGGGAGCCGTTTCAAATCTGTTTCTTAGACTGCGTATCTTGATAGCATTGTCTTCCCTGTTAGAAGTAACTCTAGTACAACCAGATGTAGAGACATCACGAACACTGCCGGTGTTTTGATGCTTTTTTACAGTCTTTCATACCGTTTTCTCATCACATTTCAATCTGCAGCCAATTTCTCGATTTGATAAACCAGAAAGGTGGAGGTTAATGAATTCCTGACGATCACTAAGAGAAAGTCGTGGCATATGGACTAAATGTTACGTTTTATAACCTGAAACAACAACAATCATGATTAGAGATGCTTTGTTACCAGTTGGTGGATATTTTAAACTGATTTAGGAGCGATAATTCAAGCTGGTTTTAAGCGAATTTGTTACTGTGGACGTTCTTTTTGTCCTCCACAATTTGAAGTTATTTTTTTTTAAATTAACGGAACACTAGAATATTTCAATTAAAAGTTAAATATGAACAGGTAAAATGATAGCAGAATAAAAGGCGAATCAAATGATGTATAGGTTTTTAAACAGTTACATTAAATTCAGCTTAATTTTGCAGTTTTTGAAAAAATTACAAGTGTGGACTTTTTTGCCATCACTGTATAAACGAAAAGAATCTTCACATAATAAATTAAAAAAACAACTAAGTAAGCATATAATAATATTTAACAAAAACAAAAATAATCACTTGAACTTCTGCATGTCAGTCCAGTTGGGAAAACATGAACTCGGAAAAATCATATAATAATATATAACATGCAGAATATATTAATTTATTTTTTATTTCGGACTATTATTCTCATCTTTATTAGTTGTTGCTTTTCATCTTTATTGGTTGTTGCTTTTCATGACGTTTCGGCCAACTATTCCTCTGGCACGCTTTGGGTAGGATTGAAACCACTATCTTCAGACAATGTCCATCTGGAACCGTGGCGCAGTTGATAGAGACGTTGAATCTCTACGGAACCAGATGGACATTGTCTGAAGATAGCGGTTTCAATCCTACCCAAAGCGTGTCAGAGATTTACTTGGCCAAAACGTGGTGAGACGACAACAACTACGGATGGCAGTGATTGCTGAGAATGCAGTTAGGAGATTCGAAGTTCCTATCCGTCGTGGTTACCACCTGACGAAGGCCAGAGGAATAGTTGTCCGAAACATCGTGAAAAACAACAACCAATAAAGATGAGAATAATAGTCCGAAATAAAAAATAAATTAATATATATAATGCTCATCTCAAAAATGAATTCCAATTAAGGAATAATATATATGACATGCAGAAGTTCAAGTGTAATGTAAACAGACATCTTGCTGCTCGACTCCCTACATAGTATCCCTGTAACTTATGCCCCCGATAGTAACCCCCTACATCAAAGTGGCACTGTGTCTTGTTTGGGGCTAATAATAAATTTGGAATAAAAAAGTATAGGAAAAAAATAAAGAACAAAAAAAAGAAGGAAACAAAGAAACTTCTTTTCTACTTTTATTTATATTTTCGTTTTCATCTCTGGATACCTGGCATATTTCTATGAACCATCTATTTACATATTACACAGTCTTATTCAAGCAAAATACGAGTAACGTTCCAAAAGTAATGCCTCCTATTTTTTATTCCGTTTTAATGGATCAAGGAGGATTGCAAATTGCATTGTTATGAAGACTAAATTTATGCATTCATGACTTGAAAGTTTCATTTCTCTGTTGTAGATATTGATGGTATGAGAGTATAAGAAAACAACCTGTTTTATGGACGTTCGTCAGAAGCAGAGATGCATCACTGAATTCTTGACAAAAGGCAATGAGAATGGTTGTGACTGTAGAAAAATAAATTCTGAAACCAAAACGTCACTCGTTTTAATGGTACCTCTCCCGTCTCCGTAGCTCTTCAATTTTTTGAATTAACATAATAGGAGTCTTTGTTGTTAGAACGAACCGCCGACATAAACCTCTTATAATAATTTATAGCTTTAAAAGCACAAACAGCATTGATGGAAACAGAAAATAGACGTTATTTACGGTTTAAAATGCGCCTGAAACAGTTGAAATCTATTCTTATCAAATGATGAGGCTTCAATTGTCAGCATCATTAGATCACTCGTACACAATCCTCCCACTGTGAACAAGCTTTACGAGGATTTAATCACGTATGAAATTGCTAAAATCCATCTCTATTAACAATTCACCGTCTGAGTTGCGGAACAAGAGCTTTATCAAACGCAACATACGGGTATATTCATCGTTATTCATACGGGTATATTTACAATTCAATTCCGTAATTAAAAATTGACGGTCATTTGAGAGCTGTAGTTTCGGGTGGCGTACAATTGCCCACACAATTTCCTTTTTCGAAAATTGAAGCTTTAACTTTTGTTTGCAATTTGAAAGAAATAAAACCGCGTTTAAACATTGTTTGTTTTCGCGTTTATTTCGGAGAATTCCCTCAAGGTTAGTGTGACATTCTAAACACAATATTCGTAACACGTAATTTTTTTTTCTTTTGTTATTTTAAGAATCGACTCATCTCCGATGACCTGTCCGCCGGGTTCATTCTTTGTAATATGTCTGGGTCAGGTTTTATTCATACCTTTTTTTTCCCTTGTTTTAAAGTTAAATTTCCGTTAAAATATATCTTATTTTAGTATGTTAAGGACAAGGATTGTTAATTTGAATTATTTGGATTAATCAGATTAAATAAACCTGTGGCGCAATGGATAAAGTGCTAAGTGACAGTTTTCCGAGGTAAAACTTCATTATGCAGAAAAATGATATTGTTTTGAGGCAAGTTGATCTATCCATTTCAGAAATAATTAACTTATCCAAAGACTATGAATATAGTTACATTTAAGCAACGATGTAGGGATTCACAACAGTTACGGCTCCAGAACCATGACGTGTACTTCTGAAACATGCTTTTGCTAATACACTTTTTATTGTGTTTGTCTTGATAATTACTGGCGTGCGAAGCTACAACAAGATTCAATTTTTTGCGCGTTTATGCATTAATTCTGTACACTCACTATTCCATATAGCTAGATATACGGCATAATCACGTTGACACACCGGTTCCCGTCAGACACCAAAGTTAAGCAACGTTGAGCCTGGTCATTACTAAAATGGGTGACCAATTTGGGAAGTTCAGGTGCTGTATGTAGGAGGACGTCGACACCTCCCTGCAAAAGTTGCAAAAACCTAACGTCGTCATCTCCCCCAACGAGGATATACATGCGACTGGTGACCGCTTGTGAATTTCATACTCCTATGAAACTTCCTCCTTCGGAGGAAGCCGGTTAAACCCTGAATAGGGTTGGTGCTGACTGCGCACATAGCTAGCTATAGATCTAATTCAGTTATGTGTGTTTTTTATATAAAATTATATATCTAATTAACTGTAAGGTTTAAATACTTTAAGACTACAGCTGTCAAATTAAACTTCATATAAATATTAGTCTGAATATTTATTATGTAAAACTTTTCAATATATAATTTTATTTATTGTATAAGAATTTTAAGTAAACTTTATAAAACAAACTTTTCAGAAAAAATATTTATTAGGTTTGTTGAAATATTATAGTCTGCGATGGATTTTATCTTATCGCGTTTTATGGATTGCTTCATATGCTTACATTTTAACATTACAAGCTTGGATTATCCCTTTATTCATTGCCTTGGATCTTACGATTGCGCCTCTTCATTGAATCGAACTACTAAAATATCTTTTTTTATCTTGGCTTCTTTTAGGCTTTTCATACAAGGTCTTTGGTTTTTCAATAAAAATAATTATAAAAAACATAACAATTGTTGGTTACACTCATTTAAATATACATTTTCTCTCGTTATTATCTCTTAACCAATTATATATATATATATATATATATATATATATATAATACTAAAACTCTGTCGTTCTTGGTTGTTTGCTTGTTTGCTTGCGCACTATCCCCCTCCTCCTACTACTATTACTATGCTTCCTCTTCTTGCTACTACTATTACTTTTCCTCTTTCCAACTACTACTACGCCTCCTCTTCCTCCTCTTCCTCCTCTTCATCCTCTTACTACTACTACTACTACTACTACTACTACTACTACTACTACTACTACTACTACTACTACTACTACGCCTCCTCTTCCTTATCCTACTATTACTACTACTGGTGGACATATATTTTCCCTACTACTACTCTTCTACTTCTCCTCCTCATCCTCCTCCTCCTCCTCCTCCTCCTCCTCCTACTACTACTACTACTACTTCTAATGAAGAAGAAGGTTTTTTCAAAAATAAACAATTATAGACAGAATGACTCATAGAAATCTATCTATATTCTTTTTTTCATTTTAATATACTTTCATAGAAATGTTTCTGTTATGTTACAAAAAACTATTTTCTTTACGTCACAAGTGTCATGCTCATACATTAATTCCATAGCTAATATAACATACTGACCCCTTAGAGGATGTTTTGCAACTATTCTGTATTACAACTATATTGTCGCAATTTTCTCACAAATAAATCAACTTTGACCTGTTGACAACGTATTTTTTTTACTGTGTACGTTTTCAGCGGCCTAATTTGTTTTTTCTGCGTTTTAAATTATCCAAATAAACAATTGTTAATACTTTCTGCATTTTTTACATCGTTCATTTCCGTATTACGTTTAAGTTAATTTAACGCAATTTTCTTACAAATAAATCTAATATTTTACAATGTATTGTTTTACTGTGTACGTTTTCAACAACCCAATTTTTAAAAATTTTTTAAATTTTTTTCGTTTAAATCAAAAGATATTTCAAAATTTGAATTTAACTTTAAGTATTATGGTATCTGTTCAGTGCACATGTACCTATAAGTATGGCAAACCACTTATAATTCAATGGCTGTAAGTTTTTTTTCAAGAATAAACAATTATAAACAGAACGACTCATAGAAATCTATCTATATTCTTTTTCATTTCAATATACTTTACTAGAAATGTTTCTGTTATGTCACAAAAAACTATTTTCTTTACGTCAAAAGTGTCACGCTCATACATTAATTCCATAGTTAAGATATACTGACCCAACGGGTCATGGGCGATCTTGTATACTAATAAATTTTAAGCCAAAAAGAGATGACTTAAACTTTAAGCTACAAAATTATCATATTTCATAATTGAGCATTCATATATTGTTTTAACAAAAATAAACACATCAAAGAATGGGTTGATAGCAACAAGTAGTGAATTTCATCGTTAGTTAAAATTGTTTCAAGACTATTCGGACAAATTCAAACATTATGTCGTTTGAAAATTTTCACAAGAACAGCCTTTCTTCAGACGTTTTAAAAAACCTAAAGACTATGAGAAATTGGAATCAAGATGAATATTGAGACTATACAGCGAATGGTATTAATGAAAACAGCTGAAATCTCAAGGAAAACCTTCGAATGCGGAAATCAACCACCATAAGCTACAAAGTCTAACCAACCACATGGGAATGCAAGAGAAGTAAAACGAAAAATAGAAGGAACACTACATGAACCCAAGGGAATCAAAACTGCCATACCTCTAATCTAAAAAGAAAACAGTCTCGGATAATACCATACAAAATAGGTATGAAGGGCCAAGGAGGATAGAAAGATCAAGGAAGGGGGGAGCAGAGCAATGAAACCTTCACTGTATGAGTGCGAAGAACACTGCCACCTTGGAAGGATTTTTTCGATCCAAACTTCAGAGAATACTAATAGGCGCAGTTTTTTTCTTAATATTATTATTATATTAGTCATTTTTCGAGACCTGAGAATCACAACCTATTAAGGCTCGAAGTTCACTCGAGGATAAGGGTTAATGAATGTAAGGTGGTAGTGTAATAATCTTTAATAGTGTAAATTGGGTGGAATTTGATTATTTATGGGAACTTGTTTACATTGAATTTGAAGGCTACCATGTTGTATTCAACCGAGAAGCAGGACAGCGGAACAGAGTTCCACAGGTCGGCAGTTCTGGGAAATAAACTTTATTCATGGAATCTGCGTTTAGATTTAGACACAGATAGAGAGTGGGAGAAATCGTTTCTAGTGGTTGTAGCTAGTTGGGCGTTTTATTTTTAGGAAGGTTTCGCAAGGGAGAGTTATAGATTGGAGTTCAGTCGTGCATTTGCCATGAAAATCTATCGAAAAATACACATTTTCTATTGAGAAAAGGATACTTTAGATATGTAAACATCATGTAAAGAATAACGAGTTATTCAAAATGGACGTCCATTTTGGATCATATTGGATAACTTTACCTCATATGATAGCATTAAATAAAATTTAAAAAAAATGAATGCCAACACAGAAATTTTCGTACAATAAACTCACGCCGTGATTTAATGACTTTGCCGATCGTCTCCATTCTTTATATTCTTATTAACTTCTTTCTATTTAGAAGGATATTATCGTTTAATTCAATCATTATTAGAAAGACCACCACAGAAACCGAAGGAAACTAGAACTTATTAACTGTCACTCCCCCCCTAAAAAAAGGCATCATCCTCGACTAATATCTATGATCGAAACATTTGCTTAGTTATATATATATATATATATATATATATATATATATATATATATATATATATATATATAAAAGTGACCGCGTGTGTGTGTGTCTGTGTACATTTCCATACGCAATAACTCTGTCAATTTTAAGTCTAAAGACTTGGAATTTGATATACATGGCACTGAGATTTGGGAAAATCGACGTAATCGGTTTTTGGCCAGAAATTTGGCGATTAAGGGGTCAAAGTTTAACGATTTGATCTTTGAGAACTCTACCAAACTCTTCCGACAATTTTGGGTCTAAACACTTGAAATTTTAGATATAGGTTCCTAGGACATGTATCTAACTTAATAACTTGATTTGAGCCCAAAACAATAAATTTTAAGGGGTCATAATAGGGGTCAAAGTTTTTAAAAATTGACCTTTTTTTTCTCTTTTTTTTTTGCTCAGCATACACCTCCAAACACCCGGGCAGCGCCGGGAATCCATTGCTAGTATATATATATATATATATATATATATATATATATATATATATATATATATATATATATATATATTCAAACAAATATTATTGAAGAGCACGGACTTCTTCTGTTTTATTAACTTCCTTTTCATCTTCTCCAATCTCCGAATGGTTTTCTTTGTATTTTTTTCAAGATTGTATAAGTTGGCTCCATAACGAGCGCTTTCTACAGAGATACCTCTATCATCCTCATGCATGTTGTAGAATTTATATTTTTTCCTTATTATATATACACATATTTTTATCATGGTCACGTGGCGGCTTATTATTAATTAGCTGGGCGGATTTTTTAAAAATTATACATAGAGTATATTAATTTATTGTATATTTACAAATGTACATATTTTAAATTTAAAATCTGCTATCCTAAGCATTTTAAAATATTTCGACAATATTCGTAATTGATATCATTGATCCGCGGTATTTCTTTTTGATATACAATGCTTCGAGTAGTTTTTAATCTATTAACATCTTTTCTCGCCTTGCAAAACCTTAGTGTTTTCTACCATTATTTTTCGGAATTTCGAATGATGGCAGCCATGTTTTCTCAAATGTTGCGATATCGAACTAGAGTCAGAGAGGTGGAGAGTTAATCATCGATACAATGTGTTTGTAGTATACCCTATGTAGTTAGTATTATTAGAGATACATTATGTAGTTAGTATTATTAGAGATACATTCTCCTAATGGGCAGTTAAATTGGTAAACTACACCGTTTTTTTTCTAACAAATTATTTGTCTGCGAAATATTGTTTTTTGATTACGAGGGTAGTTGTCTGTAATTTTTTATAATAGATAATAAATTTGATTTTTTTTGTTATCATTGGGAGTCACGTATCGACGGATTATATTTTTAGAATACTTTCATCAGTTTTGGAGTTCTTGTCTAGCTGATTGCAGTAATATATTTGAATAGTTTGAGAGTTTTCTTGTTGGTTATTGCTGGTTTGATTCAAGTTACTGATCGCTAGTTTTAATTGTTTATCTACAAGAGAGTTTGGGAATTGGTTATTGACTAAAACTTGTTTTGTATTTTTTAATCCATTAAAGAATATCTTTTTTGTTTCAGGTACACAATGTATAAGATTCTTTATTATATTGGTTTTATAACGATATGGACATTCACTTTTAAAATTTAAAATACGGGAATTAGCGGATAAAGGTTTTTTTAAAAAACGGAGGTGATAAATTCGTCGCTACTAGAGTCAGTGAGAACGTCTAAAAACGAGATTTTATTATCGACACTTAGTTCGTATGTGAAGTTAAGAACAGAATTACTGTGAAATGTACTCTTTAAATATTCTATTTCCCCTATGTTATCGGCAAGAATCAATATATCGTCCACATATCGAACATAAATAGAAGGTTTCGTTATCAAATTGAACCTCTTATTTTCCAGGTTGGCTATATAAAAGTTACTGAATGTTGGTCCCAATGAGGAACCCATAGCAACACCATTCACCTGTGTATGTATATTTCCCAGATGATCATAAAATTGACCTTTAGTTGTGCACATTATTAATAACTTCTTTAAAATTGTTGGGCTAATTTTCAGTCGCGGAAGGGTTGGATTGTTATATATGTTGTCAATGATAATGTCAGTTGCTTCATTTACTGGTATATTTGTAAAAAGATTTTCGACATCTAGAGAAGCGGTGATTTTATTGTTGATTTTAGTGGGTTGAAGAATCTGCATGAGTTCTACTGTATATTTTACGCTGTATCGGCAAGGTAAATACGGTGTGATTAGTTCATTGATTTTTTTTAGATAAGTTATATATTGGGGTTGTCACCCGTGAGATTATGGGACGAAGTGGGAAATTAGGTTTATCTCTGACTCTAGTTCGATATCGCAACATTTGGGAAAACATGGCTGTCATCATTTGGAATTCCGAAAAATCATGGTAGAAAACACTAAGGTTTTCCAAGGCGAGAAAAAATGTTAATAGACTAAAAATACTGGAAGCATTGTATATTAAAAAACAAAAAAACAAAAACAAAAAACAAAAAACAAAAAAACGCAGATCAATAATATCAATAACGAATATAGTCGAAATATTTTAAAATGCTTAGGATAGCAGATTTTAAATTTTAAATATGTACATTTGTAAATGTACAATAAATTAATATACTCTATAAATAATAATTAAAAAAAAATCGCCCAGCTAATTCATAATAGGCCACTACGTGACCATGATAAAAATATGTATATATATAATAAGGAAAAAGGAAAAAACATAAATTCTACAATATGCCTGAGGATGATAAAGGTATATTTGTCGAAAGCGCTCGCTATGGACTCAGCTTATACAATTTTGGAAAAAAAATACAAAGAAAACTATTCGAAAATTGGTTGGTTCGTTGTTTTTGTTTTACGGCATATCAACCCTTTTCGGGTTATTTAATGCCGAATCCAAAGATTTTGAAGAAAAAAATTTTTAATAGAATATATTTGTCGTTTTCACGTCGGTTTCTATTTAACCCATAGTTGGACCCTAACAGGTACTACCACTCTGGGTCATAGTGGACCTAGGAGCAATGGTAATTAAAGCGTGGCTCCACACTCCACAAAGCCCACAAGCTGGGGCCTCACCACTGGATATAGTTTAAGGTCATATCCAGGACCACCATTGAGGGACTTTTACCCTCTGCAGGGGGGCAGTCGGTATATTCTAATGCCCCACCGACAGGGCCGCCGGAAATTGGAGAAGATGAAAAGAAAGTGATAAAAGATAATAAAATAGAAGAATTCCGTGCTTTTCAATAACATTTGTTTGAATGAGAAGATGCTGCCTATATATATATATATATATATATATATATATATATATATATATATATAGAGAGAGAGAGAGAGAGAGAGAGAGAGAGAAAGAGAGAGAGAGATAACATGTACCTTTTTTCTTATATAATTGTACATGCTAATTAACATTTCACAGAATAGTTCTTGATAAGTAGGGCTATGACAACAGAATATTCTTTTTATTGGTTAGACTGTCGCGTATATATCCGACATGTTAGACACAGTTAGACACAGTTAATCGATCGAGAACGACGTCACTCCATATAATGGATACACACTCGAAAATCAAAACAATGAAAATAATATTCTGTTGTCTTAGCCCTATTGATAAGTATTATAATTATTTTAATTGTTATTAATTTATTTATTTAAAAACTTATTTTACATTTATATATATATATCTGTGTGTGTATGTGTATGTGTTTGTGTGCGTGTGTGTGTGTGTGTCAGTGTATATATATATATATATATATATATATATATATATATAATTTTATAAAATTTATATATTAGTAAAAAAAATCGTCTGAACTCCAATCTCTGGTCCCCCCTCGCCAATCTTTCACGAAAAACACCCGTCTAGCTGAATCCAGTGTGAAAAATTTCCCCCACTCTACATCTGTGCCTAAATCAAAACGCGGATTCCATGAACAAAGCTTCTTTCTTAGAACTGCACGCCTGTGGAACTCTGTTCCGTCAGCCTGCTTCCCACCGGACTACAACTTGGATGTCTTCAAGTCCAACGTTAACAAATTCCTAATGAGCCGCCCCCTTAAGTAAACACTTCGTCAAATCTCCACACTAACGTAATGTACTTGCAATAACCCTTATTCCTGAGTGGCTTCCGGGCCTTGATAAGTGGTGATCACTGTGTAAAAAAAAAAAAAAAGTAGTCATTTGGATTTAGTCTATTTTTCTTATTGGTCACATGGTATACAGCCGAAGATACCCGTTTCTTATTTAATAACTTAAGTTAAGGTTTCTATTTTTACTCTGTCGTTATATATATATATATATATATATATATATATATATATATAAAGCTGAATGTCTATGTGTGTGTGTGTGTGTGTGTGCGTGTGTGTGTGTGTGTCTGGTCACGAATAGGCTCCTATATGGTTGACTATTTAAAAAAAAACTGATTACATATAATGATAGAAGATGTATTGAGACACAGGAATGGGTATGTTTGATCTGACAGAACGGTGGTTCATTAACATTGTAGGGTCTGCGTTCGCGCCTGGTCCACAAAGTATGGAAATAAAAAAATTAAAAATTAAAAAAAAAGCGTTTACAAGTGTTTTTGATATAAATGTACATAAGAATACTTTGATAAGTATGTTTTAACTTAAATAGGGATGGTATAATAAAATTGTGGGGTCTACGTTCGCGCCTGGCCTCCATAGAATGGAAATAGGCGCACACTTTAATAAAGACTTTTCATATCTATCTGCGTAAGTATACTTTGATAATTATGTTTCAGTTTGAAGAAATATGGTATGATAAAATTATGGGGTGTTCGTGCGCACCTGACCTCCATAGAATGGAAATATGTCACAAAGTTTAACAAGGTTTTTTAATATAGATAGATAGAATATTGTGATAAGTGTTTCAGTGTAAACAGGTATGGTATAATAAATTATGGGGTTTATCTATTTTATTTTTACTTTCATCATATTTTGCTTTGGTTTTGATACCCCCAAATTCAATCCAAATTTACAACCCTTCATTTTCATAACCTATGATACTTTAATAAATCAGAGTCCATTTTCTGTAGGCTGTTTTTGAACCCAGTCAACGACGGGTACTTTTGCTAGTATATATATATATATATATATATATATATATATATATATATATATATATATATATATATATATATATATATATATATATATATTAGGCCCCGTTTCTTAGTGCATTGTCCAAATGAAATGAAACTTTGGTCATAACTAGATTATTATATTCAAAACATCACTAGGGTATTTGGCATTTTTTCTCAGTTCTACAGCATATGTTCTAGCTTTTTTTTTGTCACCCTATATATATATATATATATATATATATATATATATAGTCATCCACATACAGTATTGTTTCGCAGTTTCACAGCTCATCAGTGCGGTTAGACAGGTATATATATATATATATATATATATATATATATATATATATATATATATATGTATATATATACATATATATATATATGTATATATGTATACATATATATATATAGTTGAGTCCTCTTTTGTGGATTTTCTAGCAGAAAGTCAGCTTATGCTCAGTACTAAGTTTGCGATATGTTCAATTTAGTTTTTTTTACAAAGGAGTCACCACTTATCAAGGTCTGGAGTCCACTCGAGGATAAGGGTTAATGAGTGTACGGTAGTCAATGAGAATATATCGTAGTAATCGTTTGTAGTGGAAATTTGGTAAATTGGATTACTTAAGGGGAACGGCTCATAAAGAACTTCTTCATATTGGACTTTAAGACGACCATATTGTAGTCAACTGGAAAGCAAAACGGAACATAGTTCTATAATCGTTCTAATAAAGGAAATAACTCTCTCTCTCTTTATCTCTCTCTCTCTCTCTCCATTAAGTCTTAGTGGAAACAATCTCCTTAAGAGATGAAAACTAAACGAAGACCAGCATGCATTCATATACAATTATAAAGGATGTTCCTTTTTAAAGGTCAATAACGATTTGCCTCAAATATTGAGTTTTATAAAGTGTAGTATTTCATTCACATGAATATTAAATATGTTCTCGCACAGGTCTCATTAGATATCACCTTTGGTTCATATGTTTGATACTTCAGTATGAATTAGCAAAGTCGCAATGAGTCCTGCTCAGTTGTTGGCTTCTGTGCGTTATACAAATGAAAAGCGATCGTGTACAAAGCAAAACAAACAGCAGTTCTTCACTTCTTGTTGTCTAAACTCCTTAGCAGCTCAAATTTCAACTGACTGTAAAACACCGATATATATATATGTATATATATATATATATATATATATATATACATATATATGTATATATATGTATATATATGCATATATATATATATATATATATATATATATATATATATATATATATATATATATATATATAGTCTAAAGAAACTTTGAATAAAAAAATACGAAAATAAAAATAAAGAATGCTGGTTAAATTCCCTGAAGAAAAAAAATATTAATTTTAACCTATCGCAGACTAAGCACCTACATAATCAGACTTCTAAAAAGTTTATAATGACAAAAGAGAATTCATTTATATAAGGATGAAAAAAAAGGCCTTAACTAAAATTGTTAAATAGAAATAGACTTGGCACTTGCATAAGCCGATTTCGCGAAAGTCTTCAATTTTAAAACAGAAGTTAACTACATAAGAATGAAAAGAGAAAAGCTTAACTAAAATTTTGTAAGAAAACGGGGATCATCAGCTGCTTACCGTGTAGCTGTTTCGGAGATTTAAAAACAGGACAGCTGTTAAATACATAGCTCTCCAGTGGATAATACCACTTCCCAATAAAAAAAATGTAAAATAATACGGTTACTATTTTTACTTATATATGAAAAAAAAATAGATAAATAAAATAAAAAAATAAAAAGATAAACTATTAATAAGTAAATTTAAGATTACAAGATCAATTCTGCGACACACACACACACACACACACACACACACACACACACACATATATATATATATATATATATATAAGTCTTTAATTAATATAGTAAAAAAAATAATTATGACAACCCCTTTAAGAAATTCGTTTCTTATCGTTGAGCACTTTCAGTTGAATTAAAAAAATCTGTCAACTTAGCTCTTATGCATAGATCATCGTATAACGATTAGATCACTGTCTGACTGACGTAAATGAACATTTAAAAATTAAAATGTTTAAATTCGACGTTATTTCACGCGGTTAATGGTAGCCGAATGGATTAGGTCTTCGCTAATCGAGCCAGAGATGTCTCGTGATGCGGGGTTAGAATCTTTCGACTGGTATTAATCGTGACACCCTGCACTGAAAATTCCCGAAAGGATGAAACATTAGTGTCTGTAGGTATTTAATTATTATAGTAAAAAATAATTATATATATATATATATATATATATATATATATATATCGTGCTGTCCTTCGTGTCCGAAGACGACTTCCTGTAAACCATCATTCTCCACTTGTCACGGTCGCGAATGAGGGTCTGCCAGCTTCCTTTAGATTTCGTTTGACGGTCTGCCTATGCCTCGTACCCCATCCTTCAATTGTGAAAACAGTATCTGTTTTGGTAGTCGGGAGTTCTCCATTCTGTTTACGTGCCCGGCCCATCTCAGGTTTTTCCGTATGAGCAGGTCGTACGTGTTTGGGAGGTTGGCTTGTGATAGGATCTCTCTGTTGCTGACAAAAGCATACCACTTGACATTTAAAATCTGCCGGAGGTGTCTCATCATATAGGTGTTGAGCTTGCGGGCTACCAGTTTGTACACTGGCCAAGTTTCTGCACCGTATAAGAGTGATGAGAGGACGATGGCACGGTACACCAAGCATTTAGTTCTGAAAGTCAGGTCTTTATTTTGCCAGACCTTCTGTTTGAGTTTTCCATAGAATATGGAGGCGTTAGCCATTCTTGTAGAAATCTCCTCGTCCATTTTGTTGTTGTTCATGATCGTGGTCCCTAGGTATTTGAATTTGCTGACATTGTAAAGCTCCTGGTCTTGAATCTTAATTGACTGGCTTATTGCTGGTGATCCAAGGGATAGTTGGTACATCATTTCCGTTTTCTTGATGTTAATCTTCAATCCAAAGGCCTTGGCTGATCCTGCGAAACAAGTTATTATGTCCTGAGCATCCTCGTGACTATGCGCTACAAATGCGGTGTCATCAGCAAACATGAGCTCCCGTACGAGTATCTTTATTCTATTTGCGGATTTGTATGCATTGACATTGAAAAGGTCTGCTCCCGACCTAGATCGTATAAAAACACCCTTATCACAATTTCTAAAGGCATGCCGAAGCACAACTAACAGGTAGAGTGAGAAGAGGGTTGGAGCGAGGACGCAGCCCTGTCTGACACCATTCTGCATGTCGAACGGATCGGAGAGCTCGCCCTTCAGCTTAACTGTGACTTTCATGCCTGAATAAAGGGTTCTGACAAGGCTGGTGAAGTGTATAGGAAAGCCAAGCTTCAGCAAGACTTTCCAAAAAGTGCTTCGATCCACCGTGGCGAAAGCCTTCATAAAATCCACAAAGATCATGTACAGCTCCATATTTTGCTCCACACACTTTCCTGGATCTGTTTGAGTGAGAAGATAATATCCACTGTGCCTCTGTTTGCACGGAATCCACATTGTGCCTCAGGTAGCAAGGTTTCAGCGTGCGCTGTAAGCCTGTTCAGAAGAACACGAGCGAACACTTTTCCAGGGACTGAGTGCAGTGATATACCCCTGTAGTTACCGCATAACCTGCGATCTCCCTTTTTTGAAATGCTCAGTCCATCGTTTTAGAAGCTCGTATTTGTCAGTGAGGAGAGTGGAATTGTCGCTTGCAAGTAGTTGATCGGGATGGCTCACGTTTGGGCCCCAGAATGCTTTCATACTCCCATAGAAATCCTTCATGTCATTGGTGTCAGCCAGAATCTGTAGTTCAGCAGCCTTAGCCATCCACCAACTGTTCTTAAGTTCCTTACATCTGCTCTGGAGGTTTGCTGTTTGCCTTAGCGTACTTTGCTTTGATGCATCTAGTGTTCCTGAACAACATTGAACTTCTGCAGCGTTTCTCTGGATGAGTTGCTTGATTTCTTCGCAGTTCTCATCGAACCAGTCCTCATGACGTTTCCCGACCAGCCCAAGGCACTCTTTGGATGTTTCATAAACAGTTTCTTTGAAGCGTAGCCAATCAGAGTTTACATCTCTGGTTGGTTCAGCAAGTCTCTCATTGAGAGCATTCACCAGCTCTTCTTTTTGACGTTTCAAGCCGTTGACATCCAGCTTCTTAGGGGGGGGGTCTTTATCTTTAATTTTGCGTCTCAGTTTGAATCTCGCTTATGTCCGGATCATAATATAGTCAGTGTTGCAGTTTGCTCCCCTCATTGCTCTCGTGTCCAGGATATCTGGGAGGTCACGTTGACGAGTGATGACGAAGTCAATGAGGTGCCAATGGTTATTTCTAGGGTGCATCCAGGAGATCCTGTGAACAGGCTTGTGTTTAAAGAAGGTGTTGGTGATGCAAAGCTGATGCTCAGTGCAAAGTGAAAGGAAGAGCTCCCCATTTGAGTTGACTTTCCCGCATCCATACTTCCCTAGTACTCTGGGCCAAGTGATATAATCATGTCCTACCCTGGCGTTAAAGTCTCCCATGAGTATGATCTTATCCAGTTTTGGTACTGATGCAAGTGTACTGTCTAACTGATGATAGAATATATCAATAGTTTCCTGAGAATTTGTCACTGTCGGAGCATATATAACTATCAGGGTACACCAACGATCTTCTGATAAAGATAGCCTGGGTGTCATCAGCCTGTCATTTATCGCATGGGGCACTTCTATCAGTTTCGTCACTAGCTCGTTTGTATTGACTAGTCCAACACCGGACTCGCTTCTCTCACTAGAGGCCTTGCCACTCCAGTAAATGGTGTAGCCGGACTCTCTAATGGAACCGCTCTCTTTGAACCTGACTTCCCCCAGGACAGCAATATCGATGTCATATTTTTCTAATTCGCACGATATAATCGTACTTCTTTCTAGTCTGGCCGAATCAGACCTGTCAAGCATCGTTCGTATGTTCCACGATGCAAACTTGAAGTTGGGTGTATTGTGGGCCTTATTATCCTGGGCGACGCCTCACCAGTGTGAGTTCTTTTTTTGTTTTCGTTTCATGGTTCGTAAGGAATTTGCTGACAAGATAGTTTAAGGATGAAGTGGGTTTTGTCAGTTGCCATTTCACCCCTCTCCTCCGATTAGGTACGCCAGACTGGCAAGGATTGCCCAAGACGAGTCGGCAAATCATTGGTCGCAGTGACTAGCCAGAATGAGTGTTATCAACTTTCTCAAACTGCCTTAACAGAGCGTCACAGTTTCTGTTTTTTTTCTGTCTGCACTATTAGCCTGAAGTTCAGTTTCCAGTAGTGTCCGCCTGGGGGCCAGCACATAGTCTTGACTGACAGCTACACTTCCAAACCCTTGGGTGATCGGTTCCGCAGTGGTGGTGGATGACAGACCAAGAGATGCACTGGATCGCGTTATGGAACCGATCGCACGCGCGTGCACACACACACACACACACACACTCGTATATACACACACGCATATGTATATGCGCATACCCGCAAGCATCTATATTCATAAACACACAGAAAAGCACACCCGTATCCATGCACCAACCAGCATACGCCTATGTACAAATATATACACAAACACATATACACATCTTAAAAGCCTCCATGAACCCGCATAGATGCACAGATGCACCTGTATATTTACAAACACCCACCCAACAACATATACATCCACAGATCCAGGGAAACTTCCTATTATAAACATTTAGTTATAAACAATCACACCACCCATGCGATCGGTGCTTACACACACACACACACACACACACACACACATATATATGCATGATGCTAGTTGGCCGTTGATCCCCCAAAAAGGAGGGTTCGTGCGCCCTTTGAAAGGTCTTGTTTTTAATCCTTCTGGGAGACTAGCCACCCTCCTCACCAGACAGGCTGGTGGGGGAACCGGTTTAATCGCCGGTAACTCGACCATGCGACAGGTAGTACTAGGTTACATGGTACCAATAGCATATGACATGACCTATATATATTACATGAAGATAACTTTCTTACATTTTAATCTCTTTGGATTATTTTAATTATCAACATAGTTTCTCTTCATATTATTTTGCAAAAAAATTTGTGGGAGAATGAATTAATTGGCATCACGAATATCATTATGCTTTATTTACATGGGAGTCACTACTTATCAAGGTTCGAAGACTACTTGAGGATAAGGGTTAATGAGTGTACGGTAGTGACTGAGACAACAGCATATTAATAGTTATGGTGGGAATGGGGTAGGAATGGATTATTTAGGGAGCAGCGCAATAAAAAAAACTTGTTTACATTGGACTTGAATACGATCATATTGTAGTAAGTTTGTAGTCAGTTTGAAACAGAGTTCCACAGGCGGGCAGTTTTTGGAATTTGCGTTTAGATTTAGGTACAGATAAAGAATGAGGGGAAACTGTTGATAGTTGTTGTAGTTAGACGAGTGTTTTTTATGAAAGTTTGGAAAGGGGGAACATAAATTGAAGTTTGAACGAGCGCTTGCAATGAAAATAACGATAGGGCAGAGACACGCTCGCAACGTCTCGTCTATGGAAAGCGGTTGCAGGGAAGAAAAATGAGCATCACCTACTAGATTTCGAAGCCGATTTTAAATTTAAAAGAAGAAATAGCTCCAGTAAATTTATTACATTCTTCTTCTTCTTCTTCTTCCTTCTTCTTCTTCTTCTTCTTCTTCTTCTTCTTCTTCTTCGCATTCTTCGCATTCTTCGCATTCTTCGCATTCTTCTTCTCCTCCCTTTTCTTTTCTTCTTTTTCTTCTTATTATTTTAACATATTAAAATAAAAGAGAGGGATTCGTTTGTCGAGGAAAACGAGAAAGGAATTAAAAGAAGAACGGAAAATGGGGGAGAGGAAAGCGATAAAAATAGAGAGACGACTAGAGAGAGACGGAGAAATAGGAATGTTAATATAAAAATGTTACACACGCTATTTAACGTCTCCTATTTAGTTTTTTTATGATCCCGTGCAACGTCAGATAGTCCTGCTGAGATCGATGAAAAGTGACAGTGTTTTATGTGTATTTGCATTAACAGCAATTTTCTACTTCTCGTGTCGTTCACACTTTTTTTTTTTAACAATCCAAATGTCCACTTACCAGAATGGAACTGCATATAGGCAACTAGCTGAGGTACCTGTTCCAATAGGGCTCATTACAAAGAGACAAATTTTGGTCCTTTAACATTTTTAACCGTGAAAGTCCGAAAATATTTCAATTTGTGTTAAAATAAAGATCAGAAAAATTAAGTAAGAGGGAAGTTCTGTTGATGTTTTCTTTTTACATAATTAAAATAACGAAAACGAGACACGATCAACTGCTTTGCCTCTTACTCAATTATCTCCCTTGATTTGTCCGTTACTCAATTATCTCCCTTGCAAAATATTTTAATAATAAATAAGAAAACATTGCCCCTGGCTTAAAAGATTTCCCACCCAATGTTGGAGTAACATAAAAAATGCTGTTACTTGAAGGAATCATAGTACAAACTGACAATTGTTTACGCTATGGTTGGAATTTTAAGAATTTGTCAATTTGGCAAAATAAGAGCGAAGTTGGTTCATTGAATATTTTGCTGTGGGGAAAACATCTTATTTTAAATTTTCATTATAAAAATTCTTTATTAACATCGACATTGCTTTCATTTAGTTTTGCTTTAATAAATTGCTCTTTGCGATTATGAAATTATAATTTCCATTCTCTACATTTTCATCGTCATTATTTTTGTGTTTAGTCAACCCATCGGCAGTCTGCGTCATCAATATTTTCATTCGGCGAGACACTTTTAACTCTCTCCTTCCGTCTGTTTATTTGAGTTTCGTGTAGAAACATATCGTCCAAATGCGTCATCAGTGGCCTAATGGATATCGGCGCTGACAATGGAATCAGTAGATCGAATTGAAATGAATTGAAATTCAACAGTTTATTACGTTATTACGCACGGTAAAATCTCTCTCTCTTTCAATCTCCCCCATTCCTCTGCATACAGATATATTATTTTAATACCTACAAACACTAGTGTTTCATGCTTTCGCAATCATCAGTGTAGTAGTGATAGTTTCTGTTGGTTTGGTTGGGAGATTTGAACTCAGTCATAAAGTCACCCTTAACTTCGTAGGCTAGCATTCTACTTCAAGGCCATCGGCAATTTAATGCAGTTTCGTGTAGAAACATATCATCCAACTGCGTCATCAGAGTGAAAGAATCAGAGTAAGGGGCCTAATAGATATCGGCGCTGACGATTGAATCGATAGATCGAATTGAAATGAGTTGAAATTCAGTAGTTTATTACGTTGCTCGCCTGGGTGCCCGGCGTTGCCCGGGTGTTTGAAGGTGAGTGTTGAGCAAAAAAAAAAAAAAAAAAGAAAAAAAAAAAAAAGCGAAAAAAAAAAGAAAAGAAAAAACGTGACGGCATTGCCGTTGCGTCCATCACCAATCCAAAAATGGCGAAGGTTTAAATCAAGGCTAGTCAATCGAAAACAACGGTTGAGTTGCGAAAATATCGGCCAAAAAGCGACCCCTCATTGTAGAACAGTGCCCAAGGAATCAATGTTTTTAGCCAATTTTTCGATATTTGTCGTCCAAATGGTTGATCTTCAAGACGATAACAATCTCGTAAAATTCCGTCGCCGCTGTCGAAAGTTTTAGGCAGACATACATACATTTAAACAGACAGGTGAGCTTTACATTATAGATTACGCACGGTGAAATCTATCTCTCTTTCTATCTCCCCCATTCATCTCCATACATATATATTTAAATATCTACAAACACTAGTGTTTAATGCTTACGCAATCATCAGTGTAGTAGTGATGATTTCTGCTAGTTGGGAGATTTGAACTCAGTCACAAAGTCACCCTTAACTCCGTAGGCTAGCATTCTACTTCAAGGTCATCAGCAATTAACACAAGAATTGAGGAAAACTAAGAGCTTATAAACGCCATATCAGCGAGCATACATAGTAAACAGCCAGCGAGTATTCAACGTCGAAAAAGAATCTTGCATTTGCACTAAAGTTGATCGCTTTTTTCTTAATTCCCTTTTTTGCAATTTCGCACGAATGTAATTTATATGCCTGACAGTGTGCTTAGATATGTTTTGGAGCGGAACGTTTTTTTTATCGATAACTATTGATAAAGGATAATCGAAATAATCCGATGAAAGTAGGAATGGGCGATTTTAAGTAAAGTTAACACCTTACACAGTCTAACATCACAAGTGCATTTGAGAAGTTTTATTATCACAAAAGCTGAAATGAATGTTTCTGTTTAAAGCAAAATTGAATAGTCATGTTTTATGTTTGCCAGCTCGTATCCAAGCATCTAATTCTCCGACGAAATCCCAAATCGCACTATCCACGTAAGTAAAAGAGGGAAGAGAAGGAGTGCAGAGAGAAAGAGGGAAATAGAAATATAAGGATAGATAGATAGATAGATAGATAGATAGAGAGAGAGAGAGAGAGAGAGAGAGAGAGAGAAAAGCAAAAGAGAAATAGATAAGAGAAACCGAAATAAAGAAATGGAGAGATGGAGAAACAGAGTATGAGAGAGAGAAAACGAGAGAGAGAGAGAGAGAGAGAGAGAGAGAGAGAAGAAAAAAGAGAATAAGAGAGAAATAGATAGGGATAGAGAGAAATAGAAAAATAAAGAAAGAAAAAGAGAGAAACAGAGTGTGGGATAACGAGAAAAAGAGAGAAAGCAAAAAAGAGAAAAATTTATAAAGAGAAATAGTTTATGTTTTATGATTGCCAAATCGTATACCATGCATCTATCTCTCCAAACAAATCTCAAACTGCACTATCCGCGCAAGATACGACACCATAATCACCAGCAAGACTTTTCTTAAAACGAGCCTTTGGTGGTTTGATCACGTTCTTCGATGTCTTGAGGAAGTATTAATCCACAAGTTTGTAGTCCCACTGGCTGCCCCCCTTCGCAGGTTTTTTTTTTTGGGGGGGGTCATCGCTGGAACTAAGAATAATTAAAGTCTGCCAACGACTTAGGTGCTAATCGGTGAAAGATGAACCGCTTTTCCACGGTGAACACATTTGGAATTGACTACACCATCCAACCCCCAGCGTGAATGCCGTTATGCTATCACACTCTCTCTTTCGGTCATGTGACGTTTTATTCGTTTTTAGTACATTGCCACGTTCAGCAATTTGAACTCTATTTCTTAGTCATTCCAGTAATTAAAGGAGCAACTGAATTCATAACAAAAGCATTAAAAACAACTGCCGGACGAATATACCTCGTTAACCATGTGTAAATACAAATAATCGTACAAATCGACCCTTAGAATATTAAAAAACATCTCCCGGTTTCAGTGTCTCATTTCGAGTATATAAAAAAAACACCCAAAAGAATTATAATTAAATATAAAACAAAATAATATAAAACCGAAATAAATAAATAAACAAACGAAGTTCAAAGACAGAAAGAAAATAAAAGAAAAAGAAAAAAAAGGAAGAAAGACAGAACGAAAAAAGAAAGAAGAAAAAAGAAGAAAGAAAAAGAAAGGAAGAAAGACTGAATAGAAAAAAAGAAAAAAGAAAGCAAGAAAGACAGAACGAAAAAAGAAAGAAGAAAGAAAAAAGAAAAAAGAAAAAAGAAAAAAAGAAAGGAAGACAGAATAGAACAAACGAAGGAAGAAATAAAAGAAAAGTACATAAAGAAAATGGAACGCAAAAAAAAAAAAAGAAAAAGAATTAATTTCATTAAAACATCACAAAAGAAAATTTTTGGCGGTAGACGTCTAAGAACACTACGGCCATAGCGAAGAATCAGCGTATTTAGGGGGTTCGGCAGTCGAACAATAGACAACTCGCCGTAATTGGGGTGATCAACAGCATTAAAATTATCATTAACGTATTCATCTGTTACGCTGTGTTGACGTTATTAGCTATAAAGATCAAATCATTATCTCAGATTTCGTCGTTAACATTCCCTTATCAACTCTGTTTATCTGTTCATATTAATACAATGGTCAACGTTTGACGACATCAACAGGGAAGGGAGCTGAAAGGAACCCATCGGGGCCGTCAGCAATGAAACTTTTTCCAATATCAGTCGTTACATTAGAGATAATTGAAAAAGCATACCAAAAGAGGAAAAGGCTGCATGGGTTTATTAAAGCTATTTGTTTTTTTCTTGTTGGTGTCACCAATCGAGCAATGAAATCCCAGTAAGAACGATTAACGAAGCACACTGCAGCTCGTTTCTAGCGCCCCCTACTTCCTTAGATTTCTTTCCTCGGGGCACAAAAGAGCGCTAACAAGGGAAATAAACAGAACTAATTGACTGATAACAGAGGTATTTTATTCCGAGAAAAGGTGTTTATATGAAAACAGCAGAAAATATTTTTTTAAATGCAAAAATTATGGGATAATTTGAAGAAGAGGAGTAAATAAGCGTTCACAAAATAATGACAAGCACACAAGCAGCTGTGATACTGATTCATATTTTGTAATGGATGATTAATAAATATTGGATGCTTTTTTATGTTTCATTTTATTTTTAATCAAAGTTCTCAGAAATCAATGGACCCCCTTCCTCTATATTCGAATATTCCATTAAAGTTTTCCTTTACCGCTCAAACACTGAGTTAGTAAAGAAGTTGAGAAAACAATTTCCCTGTCCCGAATTGACCATTTAAATATTTGTAAGCATAATTTTCTTGTAATCTCTTGGTCTTACTGGATTCCAGGACACGAACTTTTTTTTTTTTTTTTACATAGGCGTCACCACTTATCAAGGCCGATAGGCCACTCAAGGATAAGGGTCAAAGAGTGTAGAGTAGTCAAAAGGACAATATAGTAATCAATAGTAATGAAAGTTCGGTAAATTTGTTAACTTAAGTGGAACGGCTCATCAGAAACTTGTTCACGTTGGACTTGAAGACAACCATATTATAGACAGCTCTTCTTGTTTGGTGGGATATCCAGCTCCGTGCTGTTACTTGAAGTAGCATCATTTGGTGAAGATGCACCATTCTCTTGTAAAAGCCATTGTTGGTAAGCCATACTAAGGAGATCTTAATGGACCACGAATACTGTGTCATTTTGAGTGTTTAGTCAAGGTTTACTTGCAGAAAAAAGTATCCTCACGCCAGAATGTCCTGACAAAGCCCTGTACATAGAGACCTTAGACACTGGAAGACAGTCTAATAGGCATTCAAGTTCTCTCCTTTGAAAATTTAGGGAAAGCTACGGAATTATAACTGATGCATGCTGGGGAAAAATGGCTGACAAATATATATGTCGTTTGCTGATTTTTAACTTTTAACTATTCAAATAAAAAAGTCTCTGTGTTTAATATAAAGACGTTTTCTATGATTTAATATATTTAAAATACAAAGAAAAAAATCATTGTTTCATATTAATAAAAAAATACTCTCATTCATTGGTCTAATGATGTCATTGCGGATAACTTCATTGTGTAGCTTTGTGTAATCTTCCGACTTTTTGAATGTTGAAAAGCAAAGGTGAACATATTGTGGCTATCGCAAATATGTTAGCTGATTTTCTTTGGTGAGAACAAAAGCAAGAACTATAAAAGAATTCATGGAAACGACGTTATTTTTAAACAATGTATACTGTCAATCAAAAAAAATAATATGTATAAAAAATAATATGTATAAAAATAATCTGTATAAAAAATAATCTGTATAAAAAATAATCTGTATAAAAAATAATATGTATAAAAAATAATAGGTATAA
>NW_027633774.1:0-31536 GCF_053919585.1 Euprymna scolopes | reverse complement strand
CTAAAGAGAATTCAACTTTATTTTCTTAAAGGAGCTTATAACAATTCTTCTTCTTCATGTATCAGATCTGTTTTTCACAGACATCGATGATCGTGGTTCATCAGTCCCCTCTGCATTCGAACAGTTACACTATGGTTTTATTTATAGCATAGTACCTATAGTAGGTTGCAATTTCTTGCTAAAGATGCAGTGCTCATATAGAGTGGGAAGTCTTAGACATTTTACATCAATCATTATCATTTGCCTAACACAACGAAGAGTTGACCAATTTCAGGAGGACCATCAGGCTACTCAACAGTTCATCTATCACCTGCCAGCCGTAACTTCACGTACCCTGCCCAGAGAGGCTAAGTGGGTACTCTATTTTGCCCAAGGGTTTCTCACAGAATAACAGAGAGAAGGCGACGCCTTACTGCTCCTGTGGTCCTGGATATGACCTAAAACTATATCCGATGGTGAGGCCCCACCTTGTGGGCCTTGGGGAGTGTGGAGCCATCCTTTAATTGCAATTGCTCCCAGGTCCACTCTGACCCGGAGTAGTAGTACCTGTTAGGGTCCCAACTATGGGTTAAATAGAATCTGACTTTAAAAAAAATATATACTCCATTAAAAATTGTTCCTCAAAATAACTAAATTCGGCATTAAATAACCTGAATAAGGTTGATATGCCATAAAACAAAAACAACCAACCAATTATTGCTCCTGTTGGTGAAAATACTTCCACCTCGCCACCTTGTACAGCAATTTTTTAATAATATTTTTAATAATTTATAATATTTATTTATAAAAATATTATAACAATAATATTTTTATAAATAAATATTAGCAATGATCTTTATATGTATAGACACTAGGATTTCATGCTCATAGAAAAGAAAGAATGTTGCCTAAATATACATATTTCAAGCATTTACATGTAAATATATATGCATTTCAATTTGTTTTTACATGATACGAATAACATTGCATATATATATATATATATATATATATATATATATATATATATATATATATATAGGGGTGTTCATTATTATTTATGATTTTAATAATTAAAGAACACAATAATTAATATTTATAAATAGTTAATAAATTTAATTCATGTTACTTATATAAGAGATCAGAGACATGAACAGGAGTTTCTTAGGTTTTTTAATTTTTCCACAGGTCCTGCTAGTAATATATACATGTGTATTCTTATTAGTGTATTAGTTTTATTATTTTTATATCATAATTTTTTTCACAGCTGAATATGCACCTTAGACTTTCTCATTATGCACTTCACTCATTAAGTAACCAGAAAAGTGAAACTTTACTATCCAATAACATTGTTAAAGATGACATAGTTTAGCATGAGAAACTTTTATTACAATCTGCTTAGTTTCTTGATCTCTATTATTTATGTTATCATGCTATGAAGCATCTTGGCATCTTGCTGACAGGAAAAATCTCTCATCAATCAGCATTGTTGCTTTAGTCCTTATTTTACTTCTGTCGAAGTTCTCAGAAATCAAGGAGCCCACAACCTGGGGCTAACACTTGAAGTATATATGAGAAACATAGATATTCAAATGTTCCATTAAACTTCCTTATCTCTCAAACATTTAGAAAAGAAATTGAGAACATAATTTTCCTCTCTCCAATTAACCATTTTCATATGTTGTAGTATATCTTCATTTTGGTCTCTTGGTCTTACTGGATTCCAGGACAAGAATTTACCTAGTCTAGTGGAGTATCCAGCTTCGTGCAGTTACTTGAGGTAACATCACTTGGAGAATGTGCGCCATTCCTCATAAAAGCTAATGGGGGTTAGCCATAGTGCGGAGATCTTATTTGGGCAGCAAATTTATTATTATTTTTTTTTTAATTACATTTTCACCCCAAACGAGGAACATTGCCACTTTGGTGTAGGGGACTACAATCAGGGGCAACAACTACTGGGGCATTATGTTGGGATTTGGGAAGCAAGATGTTGGTTCATGTTACACTTGAACTTCTGCATGTCAGTACAGTTGGGGAAGCAGGGACCTGGAATGGAATTCCAGAGTCTAGCGGTTCTGGGGAAGAAACTACTGGAGTAGAAGGCTCTCTTACATCTAGGGATCTCTACTGTGTAGGGGTGGGATTTAGCTGCCTGTCGGGTTTGTCGGGGGTATTTACGTCGAGGGGTGACAAGTGCTTGCAGTTCATCAGAGCATTCACCGTTAAAGTACTTGTAGAACAGGCAGAGGGATGCAACGTTTCATCGATGGGACAGAGGCTGAAGTTTAGATGACAGTTCAGGATCTATCAGATTGGCGACTCTCTTTTGAACCTTATCTAGGAGCGAGAGGCTAGTAACAGATGCACCAGCCCAAATGTGACAGCAATACTCCATACATGGGTGAATGGTAGCCTTATAGAGGTACAGGATATTTTCGGGTGTTAGTAGTTTTCTAGCATGGTAGAGAGAGCCTACCTTCTTCGCAGCAGCCCTGGCAATGTTTTCAATATAATTGTTCCAATTCATTTTTTCTGTGAACGTTAGGGCAAGCAGTTTGAAAGATGTACTCTCAGATAAAGAGTCACTGGCCATTGCTATTGGTGACAGAGAAGATTTCTTGTAATTATTGAAGGAAATCAGTTTAGTCTTGGCAACATTGAATGTGACCATCCATTTATGTTCCCATTCCACTACAGATTGGAGGTCATCCTCTAGTGTTTTTGCCATTTCTTTAGATATATATTCATTTGTTTTCCTGTCGTGCCTGTTATACAGTGTGGTGTCATCAGCATATATACCCATTTCGGAGACAATTTTGTTGGGGAGGTCATTAATGAATATTAGGAACAATAGAGGTCCAAGGATAGACCCCTGAGGTACTCCTGCATTTATATCATATTGTTTAGATGTACGACCGTCGAGGACAACCTGGATTTTTCTCTTATCTAAGAAGGGTTTAATTATGTTAAGTATTCTTCCAGTGATACCGTATGATCTAATTTTACTGAGGAGACCCTCATGCCATACTCTGTCAAAAGCCTTGAATATATCTAGAACTATCGCTCTGCCCTTGCTCACTTTGTCCAGTGAATGGTATATACGTTCAGAGATTACAGTGAGGATGTCAGCTGTGGAACGGGCTTGTCTAAATCCACACTGTTGGTCAGTCAGAAGTTTAGCATCTGTAAGGTGACGGACTAGAGCATGGTTAATTATGGTCTCTAATATTTTGGTGAAAAGCAGGAGGAGGCTAATGGGGCGATAATTTGATAGGTAAGTTCTTTCGCTAGAATTCTTAAATACTGGTACCGCTGAAGCAGTTTTCCAACAGCCCGGAAAGCAAGATTCATTAAGGCATTTGTTGTAGAGTTTGGAGAGAACTGGAGCTACTTGGGCTGAGCACTTTTTTAATAGCACAGCTGGGATGAGATCAGGTCCACATGCTTTTGAAGTATCAAGGTTTTTTATGATATTATACACCTGAGCAGGGGTGATTTTTAGATCGTCTAGCATGACGTCTGTCCATAAAGGAAAGTCAGGCAGGGGGTGGTTGGAAGAGTCCAGTGTGGAGTTTGAGGCAAACCGACTGGCAAGCATATTAGCCTTGTCGGTTGTTGAGCAAACAACCTCATGATTGTTGGTTAGTGGGGGAATTGTTGATTGCCCATTATTTACTACACTGTTGTAAATTTTCCAGGAGTCACGAGTTCCTAATTTTTTACTTCAATACATTTTTTAGTGGTTTCAGTAAATTCTCTCTTAGCTGTCGCTATTTCTTTCTTAACGTTACTTCTAGCTTCTATATACTTCTGTCTGTTTGAACTGGACTTATGTCGGTTAAATCTGAGATAGGCATGCTGCCTTTGAGCAATGGCAGTTGCGCAAGTAGAAGTAAACCATTGGGGAGAGTTGGGCTTGTTATAAAATTTCTGCATGGGAACGTGTGCTTCAATTGCTGTTTTGAACCATTCAGTGGTCTCATTTGCGCACTGTTCAGCAGGAAGAGAAAAAATATTTCCCCATGGGGCATCTCTGATAAGATCTCTGATGGCTTCCCAGTCAGCCTTTTTATAATATCTCGTTGTTTTGAGCACTGGCTCTTCAGTTGTGGGTCTAGAGTTTAAGGCGATTTCAACCATTATCATTGCACGATTAGCATTCCCGAGTGGGCTGTCCGCATTTGTTATACAATCATCGGGAACTGTGGTTAAAAACAGATCTAGAAGTGATGCGTGTTGTTCTTGCTGATCAGAGAAACGGGTTGGAAACGTAACCATTTGTAATAGGGAGTGAGATATAGTGAAGTTATGTGTTGTGCTGCCCGCTGCATCTGTGTAAGTAGAGAATACTATGTGATTTTGAATATTTGGTCAGGGTTTACTTCAATGGAAAAAGTATCCTCATGCCAGATTGTTCTGGCAAACCCCTGTACAGAGAGACCTTAGACACTCAAGGATACTGTCTCATAGGCATTGGATTTATGCATGACAAACTACAATGAATACTTACAACAGTGACATAGAAAGTGAGAAAAATGGCTGCAATGCTAAGAAGATAAAATGCACGGTTATCCCCCCAAAAGGCTGTGTTACCAAAGTGTAATATGAAATGGAAAGGCGAGACCATTCGACAAATGGATACATTCAAATAACTGGGTTGTACTATTACACCTGATGATAAGAGCATCATAGAAATCAAGAAAAGGACCGCAATAGCAAAATCCTTGTTTTAACAGTATGAAGTGCATCTTCACAAACAGAATCATAAAACTGATTGCAAAAATCAGAATCTTGAAAACATATAAATGGTCAATTCTCCTTTACAGCTACGAATGTTGGACATAAACAAAAAGTTACTGAAAATTGTTCAGAGGCAGCGGAGATATAGTTTATAAGGAGAATTCTAAGAGTCTCATGGACAGAAAGACAAATGAAGAAATCATGTATAAAACAAAGATTACTTCTAAATACCATCCACATCAGACAGTTAAAGTTGTCTGGACATATAATGTGGGCAGAGGGGATGGAAAAATATTTGATGCTAGGAAAAATCGTCAGCAAGAAAAGCAAGGAAAGACAGATAACAAAGTTCCTGGACGTTCTCAACAAGATCACGAGATGCACAACCTTTAATCTCATTAGAAAGGCTGAATGCAGAAAAGGCTGGGTAGCCATAATCAATGGTATATGCGAAAACAGACTAATACAAGATGAAGAAGAAGAAATATCACAACTTTGTGATTTTCATCAATAACTTGATATTAAAATTAAAGCAGATATACAGATATAGGTTACCAGGGAATGTTTTCATCGGATAGCTTTTGTTTTAGCTTGAATAAATCAACACTTTTCCCATGAATTCCTAATGTTTCATTATCATCTAGTGTCAAATATATCCAGTTTAATGTAAAATGTTATTTGTATTTCAATTCTCATGGGAAAATCTGCTGATGAGGTCTTCAGATGTCATTAAGTGACTATGATGAATGCTATTGAGTTTATTCTTTGGCTCATCTAATTACTGAAACATGAGTTTTCATATACTTATAAATGATAGATAAAGCGTATGCTTAGATAGTATGTACATTTTCATATATAATATACATAAAAAATGAACCTAGTTTATTTTTTAAATAATAGTTATTTACTGTTAAAAGATGTAGAAAATATGCCAAACAACAAATGCTATGCCTCCATTCAGTCCCAAGAGACAATGGGTATCCTTTGTAAGGGTAGCTACACATGTAATTGTAAGGCAAGCCTTGTGCAATCGCCAACCACACTTCTCTTGAATCATCACTGCTTAAGTTCAATGACAATGAGAAGTTGTAGACGACTATAAACAATGCCGAGATAAGCAAAGAGCACATACAGCACCTGGTATTCCAACCCATTTTAGTAGTGTACCTGCTCAACTTTGCTTAAACATTTTCACAAACAGAAATTTGATCATAGAAATCAGAATCTTGAAGATGTATGTATGGTCAATTCTCCTTTACAGCTGCGGATGTTAGACACTAACAAAGTTAATGTAAGTCGTTTGAAACAAATTTATTCCACTTTATTTAAAATCACACTTCTTTAAATAACAAAATTAGGCACTGGTTAAATGATTGGTTACCCACACATCTAATGTTCCCTTTCATGCCTCCATAATTTCAACTGTTCTTTTTCTTTAAACATTTTGCTTCAACTAAATGGAATGCAAAAATATTAATATATTTTCTCTCTGCAATAAGGTCATTGTTGTTATTTTCGGTTATCTAAATAAAAAATAGTAAAAAATTAATATGTGGCTTAAGTTTGCTTTCCAACTCTTTCATCTTTGACTGCAATGGGAAATTTGGATGGAAGCGGTTTTCAGAATCGATGAGGGAGTTCAAGGAGATCTGCCGAGCCTTATTAGTTGACATCATTATGGTTGTTAGTTGATGATTGCTTATTATTAACCGCAATGTTACCGATTTTCCAGAAATCGTGAATTCCTGATTGATGTGCCACAATGCGTTTTCTGATCATCTCAGTATCTCTTAGCTTTTAAAATTTCTTGAACGAAGCCATAAAATGAATAGAGATAATTATTTATTGTAAATTACAATTAGATGAGAAGTTTTGATACAATTACAAACTTTATCAAATTATTAATTTCTACTCATTTTCTAAATTATTTCTTAAAACAAAGAATTGCAAAGGAACTGTAACAGCCACAAATAAAAGATCTATTTCCTCTTGTGAATCAGTTCCTGCTGTTGCAATATTTTTTTATATAAAAAGTGGGTATTATTAAAGAAAATTGGAAGGTTCTGCTTATTGACACTGCTAATAGAAACTGATCAATCAAATCGAATCATGTTTTGCTAGTAACCAATCAGAAACCGGAATTGCTCCATAAAAATATTTCCACAGAGCAAAATATTCTTACCGTGTCGAGACGGAAAATACGTGTGAAATTGCTACAGAAAAGGTTTAATATTTATGGAGCAATTCTGGTTTCTGATTGGTTGGTAGCAGAATGTGAATTAATTCGATTCGTCAGTTCCTAGCAGCATCGTTTATAAATAAAATCGTCCGACTGTGTGGGATCATACCCCATTATATGTCCAAAATATTGCAACATCCTCCCTATTTTTTATAATAGGGAAGTTCTTTGTGTTCGTTCTGCTCAAAAATAAATATATATTTTTATATTCAATTATACATAACAAAAATTAGAAATCATTTGGATCTTAGAATTTTAGCATGTAAAAAGACGCCATTTTTAATTGTGTTCAAATGACAAAACAGATATATGTGTACAGAGAAGAGAAATAAAAGAAATGGAAGATATTTTAACCTTAAAAAGGGGTGGGTATGTGAAAAAAGAAGCCATTTCCTAAATTTGGTTATGCAGTTTTGTAAAAAAGAGAAAAGAAAAGAAATACGCATACATATAAATAGATATACATGCAATATGGACCCGTTTAAAGAGGTTTTTCTTTTTGTTGTTAATGAAAACAATGCAAAAAAGATAGGACATTTTTGAAAAATAAGAAAGAAAACTAATGTGCACAAAAAAAAATAAAAGTCAATTGTAATTTCTGCACGCCTTAAAATAAGCATGCAAAAAGTATTTTGTCGAACAGGAAAATTACCAAAAGTTTTTTTTTCTTTTTTTTTTAAAGTGACTTTTTTTTTTATTTCCGCAAAAGTATTAGTTACGCATTAGTAGGTTAAAATGTTAATACAAATAAAATGGATACAGTTTAACGTCGTGTCCAGGACTTTTTTTTGGATATATAGAAATCTATACACATACAGGGCCGTGAAAAAAAAAATTATTCAGTAAAATCCCACAACACGTTTTGAGAAAAAACCGCTGTAACTTTATTCTTGTTGCGGGTTTCGTGAATACATCAGTGATATTTTGTTCTGATGATATGTAATTCAAAATAATGGATTCCTTTTTCACCTCGTTTTTTATGAAATGGTATTTTATATCTATATGCTTAGATCTTTGGTTGATTATCGTGTTCTGTGCTAAGACTATACTGGCTTGATTATCACAATTAATTACTACGGGGCTTTTAGTTAATTCTGGCTCTAAAATAGTCTTTAGGATACTTTTAAGGTAAATTGCTTCCTGGGTCGTGTGTGTGATGGCGATAAATTCTGCTTCACACGTAGAGAGGGATACAATCTGTTGCTTTTTAGATTTCCATGAAATAATAGGCCCATTTGCTTAGAGTCTGAAACAATATCCAGATATACTCTTGCGATCTTCGTCGTTTCCCAAGTCTGAATCCGAAAATCCTTCTAATTTTAGGGGATTTATAAATACTAACTTCTGTTCGTTAGTTCCTTTTAAATAATGCAGAACTTGTTTAGCTCTGTTTAAATCCTTCATTGTTGGTCGTGATAATTTTTGTGACAGTTTTGTTACTGTATAGCATATGTCGGGTCTGGTTGCAGTCATTAAATATATAAGACTACCTATAATTTCGCGATATTGTGTGTCATTTATTATTTCAGATTCTGTGTGTATATTTTTATTAATATCATTTTCGACCGGTGTAGAGCGTTTCTTGCACTCTCCCATTCCAAATCTTAATAGTATTTTGTCGATGTATCTCGATTGAGTCATCGTAACAAGTCCTTTGCTTCGAGTAAATTCTATCCCCAGAAACTAGGATATTTTGCCAAGATCGGTCATTTTGAATCTTTTACTTAATTTATTCTTAATATCAGTTAACATTATGTCACAATTTGATGCGATTAAAATATCATCGACCCACAAAACCAAAATCAGTAGTTTATCGTCTTTGTGTTGGGTATATAAACAGGGGTCTACAGCGCATTGTCTAAATTGTTGTTTAATAATATAATCATGAAATACTGTATTCCAACACTGAGCACTTTGCTTTAGACCATATAATGACTTATTAAGTCGCCACACACTATTTTTATCTTTCATTATAAATCTCTCTGGAGAGGTAATATAAATTTCACAGTCTATTGGGGCATTCAAATAAGCATTTTTTACGTCCATTTAATGGATGCTTAGGTCATATTGTGATGCGATTTGCAGTAAAATTCTGATTGTCATAAGGTTTGTGGTCAGTGAAAACATAGAAAAATATTGTATACCGTAAATCTGAGAGTACCCTTTAGCAACAAATCTAGCTTTGTACTGTTCTATGCCTGATGCTGTAGTCTTTTTTGTAAAGACCCATCTTGTAGAAATAACATGTTTATCTTTTGGGAGAGGCACTACCGTATAGGTATCATTTTCGGTTAAGGCATCTATTTCTTTTTTCATGGCAATTTTCCATTCATCACAATGTTCTGAATTAATTGCTCCATTAAAGCTTTTTGACGCAGTTTCCATTGAATAGCAATAGTCGATTTGATAATCTTTTATATTGTCGACCACAAAAAAATTTCTTTTGGGATATCTTTCGACTTTATCATCATCATGGACACTCTTGTCTCCGTCATTTTTATTGTCTTCGTTTGTTTTAATTATTTGAGGAAATATAATTTCATCTTCTTCATATCACAGGTTTTCGTCTGTAAAATTAAACGTGTCTGTGAATTTTACACATCGGATTCTTTTTATTTTATTTTTTTCTGGAAAAATACTAAATTGGTTGGAGTGTTTTTATCGTATCCAAGAAATATACCTCTGTGGGCTTTAATATTCAATTTACTCTTTTTATCTATATATGCGAAGCAAGTTGAACTAAATATATGCATTCTGCTTAAAGTTGGTATTTTACCACAGAAAGATTCATATGGAGTTTTAGATAGTGTTTTGTTAAAGCACCTGCTGCGTATATAGGCTGCCGCCATAAGTGCATATATCCAGAGGTTTTTAGGGAGTTTTGATTCAATGAGTATGCATTTTGCCATTTCAAAAAGTGTCTGCCACACACATTCAGCAGTCTCGTTTTGGTGTGGCGATCTAGGAGTTGATGTTTCATACCTGATATGATGGTTAATTAGTAAAAGTTCAAAGTCTTTATTGGTGAATTCTGTACCGTTGTCAGAGCGAATACACTTGACTTCACCATAGGGAGCCATGTCGGCTAGAGATTTTTTAGTTGCTAGCAGTGTATCAGATTTGTTCTTTAAAAAGTAAACCATTATTAAACCTGAATGGTCATCTACGAAATTCAACACATATCTATAATTTTCTCTGACCATCGGTTCCACGGGACCGTTCAAGTCACAATGCACCATTGATAGGATTTTTTTTAGCCTTCTTGTCTGGTATCTTGCTTTGATAGTTTGTCATTTTCCCTTGTGTACAGACGTCGCAGTTGAAGTTTTTTGATGTTTGTATTTTCATTCCATCAACTACAGTCGGCAACATTTTGATATCAGGAATATTGCAGTGTCCAAGAATTTTATGCCAGGCCTGTAGATCATGGCAGGTGGTTTTCGATGGGACTACGCTATTTAAATAATATAGTCTTCCATTTTCTTTAATGTCGAATACAGTTCCATTCGGGTATACCAGTTTTGATTTATTGGGGCTAAAGTTTATATTTGCACCTTGTTTAGTGGCAGCTTGTACAGAAAATATATTTTGTTTAAATTTTGGGATTAGAAGAGCGTTTTCTATAATACAGAAACACAGTTCACCTTTATTGTTCTTTAGCGATATTTTAGCATTACCTCTTTTCAAAACGATATTATTTACTCGACTCCCGTCAGCTAGTTCTACAAAATGATTTTGTAGCTTAAAGCTGGGGTCAAAATTGATAAAATCAGATTCGTTTGTAATCACATGTGCCGTGGCCCCACAAGCGACAAGAAAATTATTATTGTTTGTTGAAGCATTAAACGTACACGAAAATTAAAATGTATGTTCGCTAACAGAGCTCTCTATATTTTTAATGTAGTCGCCATTTTGAGTCCTATATCTACATTGGAAACTCTTGTGATTAGGTTGTCCACAATTATAGCAAATAATTTTTGTACTTTTCTTAGGAGAAAAATTGTTTTTTGGCAAAGTTGCGGTTTTTATTCCTGGCATGGGTATAATTTAATTTTGGTGTTTTTATGTGTGTATTTTTAAATTTCCTGATATTTGTGGATTCGTTTTTTTTGTGATCATTTTTTCAGTTTCTTTGTAACTTCTGAGTGCTACCTTGAATTGGCTAAAAGTCATGGGTTTTTCTTTCTGGGTTATCACGGTGGTAAATTGCTTGAAATCACTCGGTAATCACTTAAGGACCATGGAAATTAACAGACTGTCACTTATAACTTCACCAGACATTTTTAAAGAATTTGCAGTCGTTTCGGCTCTTATAATATAATCAGTAATAGTTTCGGCTTCCATTCGTTTTAGAGAGGTCAGTTCAGTATATAAAGAAATAATTTTGGGTTTTCCTTTCGATAAATAATGCTCTCTCAATATGTTTAATGCTTTGCAGCCATCATCCAGGGCTTCTCTCATTACCAGTGATAGACTTTGGTCATCTAAACACTGTATTAATTTCGCAAAGACAGTTGCGTTCTTTTCAATGAAGTCGGGGTCGTTTCTGTTTTCAGGTTGTGTTTGAAGTACTTTGTGTAGCTTTTGGATTCGTAGATATCCTAGAAATTTAACTTGCCACAATTCGAATTTTGATTCGGATCCATCGAAATAAAGATGCACGCTGGGCCCATAACCTCTAGAAGTGTAAGCCATGTTTAGTTTCAGAACAGTTTCAGATGGTAAACAAGTTTTGAGAGGTGACTGGTTTGCAGTAGACAGAACAGTTTCCGATGGTTCGTTGTTCTAAACAAGTTTTGAGAGGTGACTTGTTTGCAGTAGACGGAACCGTTTCCGATGGTTCGTTGTTACACACAAGTCCTTAGAGGTGACTTGCTTGCAGTAGAAAGTTCCACAGAGCAAAATATTCTTACCGTGTCGAGACGGAAAATACGTGTGAAATTGCTACAGAAAAGGTTTAATATTTATGAGCAATTCTGGTTTCTGGTTGGTTGGTAGCAGAACGTGAATTAATTCGATTCGTCAGTTCCTAGCAGCATCGTTTATAAATAGAATCGTCCGACTGTGTGGGATCATACCCCATTATATGTCCAAAATATTGCAACAGTTACCCACCAAAAAGGCTCTCTCATCTTCAGGACTTATACAGATTATCCATCAGAAACGCTTCTGAAATTAAACATGGCTTTCAATTCAAACCCCGCCCACCGCTCACTGTGCGATTCGACCATACATCGACTAATCAGTAGGTAGAGCATATTTGATTCATTTGTTCCCTAAGGAATTTTTCAGCTCCTTTGTGAACCTTGGTTAGCCAGCAGAGAGAACCCAACAAGGCTTACAAGCAGCGAAGACAGACCACTCTTCTTTTTCTCCTGTCCCTATCTATCCACTGGAGACTGCAGCTTAGACTACTTTCACTGAAGACAACTGCTGCCTTACACATCCAAAAGGACTTCTACTCTTCATTTTTGCATCTGGACCCAGTTCAACTTCGCCTGTTGAAAGAAACTTTTCGTTGTTTTGTTTTAGAATAAATGTTATTGTTTTATTTCATGTTATGTATTCGACTTATTAATCATTATATAGTGATGCAGACCATGCATTTCTCTAAAGAATTCCTTATTTCAGGAGTTTTTCATTTGTGAATCAGGAAACGATTAAATCTTGTACAAGACTGTGTTAAATGTGTTCTAGTATTGTATCTACATAGCACAAGTGTATACAAGAATTCTATCTTTCATTTAGTAAAAGATGGTGGAGGCAGCTGTAAAATCAACCCACGTTTTATTTTTTTCCCGATTATATAAGTTTTGCTTCATAAAAAATACTATTCGAAAGGTTTGATACATTCACATAAAATATTCATTAGCGTTTGCTTATCTTACATTCATCAAGATGCTTTTTTAAGTCGACAACATAAATGATTCCAAGAAATATATTGAAATTTGAATTTATTTTTATGATTTGCTAACACAGCAGAAAAGATATTAAATAGTAATAGGCACACCCGATATTGCCCGGGAATGAATAGAGACTTTGGGTACTCCTTATTTAAGCCCTGTTACAGCATAACCACGTTTGACATTCCAGTTCCTGTTAGATCATCAACGTTAAGCAATGTTTAACCTGGTTGATAATTTAGAAATACCAAGTGCTGCATGCGCTCTCTGCTTATCACGGCATTGTTTCTAGCCGTCCAAGATTTCTCCTTGCCACTAGAATCAAGCAGTGCCGATTCGGGAAAGATGTGGTTGAGAATTGTATACCCATTGTTTCACAATTACATGTGCAGCCATCCTCACAGACGGTATCCATTGTCTCTCAAAACTGAACAGAGGCTATGAATATCCAAGCCCTGAACCCACATATTACTATTGTTTTGTTTTTTTTTTAACTTTTTAAATTACTATAATTTTTTTATTTTTAATTTATAAATAAAATCAAATCGTATTTACTGTTTATAAAACAAAAATATTATTGTGAAAGATTTTGATCTTGGTTTAAGGCTTTACATTCAATTGCATCTCCGGTAACCGATAATAGGAATGAATAATATGACTCTAGTGACCCTAGTGATTGGTATTATGCTACTGAATTTTGAGATGAGGATTGATTATGTTGAATAATTAAGGTTGTGTGTACTGAAAATGCAGAAAACGACATTCGACCATCAAACTAAAATAAAAACTGAAAGTTCGAAAGACTATTTGGATAAAACAAGGTGGAATGCAACTGACGACACTCGAACATCAAATAAAAATAATAATTGAAATTTCGAAAGCCCTATTTTAATAAATTAATGGCGAGTGCAGCTGCACTTGATAAAGGCTAAGAATCGATTTTCAAAAAAGGAAATATCAGATGTTGAAGGTCACTGGCAATTACATAACAGCGACCTAAATTGAGTTGAAAGTTTCTGTTTTTGTTTTGACGAGCAGAGATTAAAAGTCAGTCACCGCACACCTTTCTCCTACCAATTCACCATTCCTTTTCACTCATTGAACTTATCATCACTCACCACGAAAAACCCACAATAAATCTGTCATTAATGTAATTTTAGAAATATATGGCTATAGTGGGTCTGTTTTCATACTCTAGAAAGAGTTAATGAACATGCAATCAAACAAAGACTACAACTTTATATATACAGGGATTATATGACTGTTTAGTACTTACAGTTTGTTTTTCATAATTTTTTACTTTATATATACCGAATGCAAAAAAGGGAGAACAAGTTTAAAAGTCTTCACAACTCACAGCTTGAAAACTGTTCACCAGTAGTAAAGGTTTTTTAAAATATTTCCAATATTTGAAAGCATTAAATTTTGAAAAATATATTACACTTCAGAGACCAATCAAACTGCAGAGTTTTTAAATAAACATATTTATTTATTTAAATTCTTCCTGATCTTATATAGGTCGAAAATTAGAATTTAAAAATTAGAAAAAAAACTACATTATGATTGGTCCCTGAACCGTTATATATCATTAAGAGTTTTGTTTATTTTTCTGCAATCCAAAAAGGATATCTGCTGTTTCAAAAATCTCTTTTTACTATTCTTTTATTGTCTGATTTTACAACCATTTCTCATAGAAAAGACTAGCAAATTATCTCCTTACTCTCTCTCATTATTTCCATGGAAGATAACAAACTGAGCTCCAATTTTGCTTCTTCCTTGAAAGACATTTGCAGCAGGAACACGTTTTTCTACCATATTGAAAAAAATTCCTGTCTCCCTGCATATGCCTAGCGTCAGGCATAATTTTCATGGTTAAACTTTATTTGCATAGGCTTTCCGTTTATGGAACACATTACTGTGGAATTTCTTCCCTGCTGATTATAACCTAGTCATCTTCAAATCTAATATCAGCAAATTCTTGTTCTGAACCGCTCTATAAATAAACAAACACAGCTCATACTATTATTCAATATTAGTACTCCCATAGTAATCCTCATCTTTAAGCTTCCGGGTTCCTGCTTCCCTGACTGTACTGATATGCAGAAGTTCCAGTGTAATGTAAAAAGACATCTTGGTGCTCAACTTTCTACATAGTACCCCTGCAAATTATGTCCCAGATAGTAGCCCCCTACATCTAAGTGACACTGTGCCTTATTTCAGGTAAAAATGTAATAAAATAAATATAAATAAAAAGCTGACAATCATTTCCGTCTCTTTAATTGTTATCCTCGAGTGGCTTTTGACCTTATGGTAACGAAACAGTAAAAATAAATGTTAATCTACTGCTATAGAGAAATCAACCTAAAAAGAGAGAACGATTTTCTCCATTGTCTTTCTATTACATTTAGATCGAACGCCTTAGCAAAAAAGAAGAATGGGCCTTTTTAAACATATTTATACATAATCGTTCATGTTGATGACGCATAAATCTGAATAAGATTCAGTTGTTTTATGAAAAGAAAATTATTAAAAAAAAAGTATTTTTTTCGTTGTTGTTTATTTTGTTTACTTTATTCACATTGTCAGTGAGACATAAAGTGGGTTATTGCAATTAGGACCTAGATTTAAACTGTCCACACTAAGTAGGGAATTATGCAGCAAAGATTTTGTTTGCATTCCATTTAAATGTCTAAATGTTGGCACAATCGGGGAAACAGAGAGCAGGGAGGGAATTCCAAATTAGAAGGATCTGAGGATATTGTTGCTAGTCGGGTTAGGACCAGGTGTATTTTTACATTAAATTTATCAGAGCACATTTCATGGAAGTACTTGTAAAACAAGCACAAGGATGCAACATTGTGGTGATGGGACAGCGGTTGGAGCTTTATAGACAAGTGCATATAAGTTAGGAACTCTTTCCCCCCACCCCCTTCTAAAAAGAAATTTGTTGTAATTACTCAGATGTAGCACCAATACTGCATTGCGGGCGAATGATGGCTTTGTAGGTGTATAAAATATGAGCAAATCTGCAAAGTTTTCTGGTTCAATAAAGGGAGCTACCTTCTTTGCAGCAGACTTGTCGGTATCTTCTGTGTATTTATTCAAATTCATGTTTCCTGTGAAGATCGAGCCGACAAGTTCAAACGTTGGGTTACATGATTGAAATTAGTATTAAATGACCCATGATATGCCATAAAACAAACAAAAAAAAAATGGAGAATCTAAAGAATAGATTTACTTATATTGTAAAGACTAGACAGAAAATTAAATTAAAGCGACTGAGAATTCCATTTCTCGTTGCCAATGAGGGACAAATTAAATCACTCTTGAAACAATTTACTAAAATCACGATTATACAAAAACAAAAAAAAAACATACAAACTTTCAAAGTTTTGTGATTGAGAAAAGGGATATAATTTTTTTTAACTCAGTAGGTTTCAGCTATTATTAGAACTGATTCCAAGAGCTGATAATTGTCAAACATTGAATTATCTCTTCTGCTTTTTTTTTGTTTCTTTTTGTTAAGTGAAAAATAAATGTTAACAAGTAAATGACTGTTTGAATGAAATAAAAGGAATTAGTTTTCTGTGTGACTATTGCATTTGCATCAGATCGGCATTCAGTTAAGTTTGTTTACAGACACCAATAAGCTGAAGCAAAAGAAAATCATCTTATCTACTCAACTGTCTACTTGAATTGATTTTCTTTTAGTGTTAACTATAGAAGTGATTGGTCAAATAGCAAAGGTTACTTAACTATGATTGACATAGTTTGACTCCAGCTTCACATGTAACATTGCGTGGGGAATTCTTTGATCAACATAAATTGCCTTTTTATGTTGTTTTTACATTGACAAAAACATCTGCTCGTCTCCTCGTTGATATTTTAGTAGTTGACTCATTAGACAATGATGTCTCTCAACAATGGTGACAGTAACAGATGTAGAGATATTCTTTTCTTTTCCTGTTGCTAGAATCCTGATATATGTAGTGAATTGATTAATTTGATTATGTGACGTAGTGATTTGAAATTAAAACGGTTTCCAATTTAGCAAAGAAATGAATGCAATGTACGATTCTGTAAGATGTGTTCTTAAGACTTCTTGTGGGAATTATATAGCCAGGAGAAACTAATACATAAGAAAATGTATCTATAGCTAAGTTTCGGCTGAAGTAGCTTCCGACCTTCTTCAGCTGTATCTTGTTGAACTTGGAAATCTTTCTGTCAAACTCGGGAATCTGTATGGAATTTTTTATGGAGGTAGCATTCTCTTGTTTCATAACTTGGTATAAGTCTTAAGTAATTAAAACCTGTATTCTTTGTTTTGTCCACATTGATGATTGAACCTTCAACCTCCAGAAGAGTGTCAATTACAAATGAATTTAATCCAGTACTTGATCCCTTACACCACAGATCCTTGCATACAATTTTAGTATGAATTTTGGGAGCCTTAAACCTGTTCTTGTTTTTAGATGTACAATTTTATTACTTGCTACCCCAGCGAATTAAAAAAGGAGTTCATTCAAAATACGGTATAGATTTCCAAATTTGACCGAAAGATTTCTGAATTGTATAAGATACACCTAGAATATCAGTCGAATCATTGTGAAAATAACACTCAAGATGAGAACCGTAGTCTGCATAACCCACTTTGTTTATATTCATTTAAGAGAAAGTTAAAAACCTCACCTGGTGCTACCGGATCAGGCTGTCTGAAAATATTGGCCTCCTGAGACGAAATGCACCTAACATTGATGCTTTTTATTTTTTCTACTTCCTTTTGCAAAACTTAATTATGTTTTGCAAAAACAAAAATAAAAGCCACCTTTCCCCCTTTTCCCCTTTTTTTCCTTTTTCCCACTTCCCTTTCTTTTTCTGTCTTCTCTACTTCCTGACTGGTTTCCTAACTTAAAATGTACCAAACATTAATACTGTTACCCTTTTCTCTCTCCCATTGCAAAACTCATTCATGTTCTGCAGGTGAGGAGGAAAAAAACGATAAAATCCACTATAAAACAACCAAACCAAATCAAACACTACAAACTGGCGAGTGAAAATATAAAAAGTTTGAAAAATAAAAACTTCTACAAAATAGATGGATGCAACATGAATACTATTTCCATGGATTCGGCATTAAATAACCCGAAAAAGTTAATATGCCATAAAACAAAACAATCAAACCTAAAATCTTATAAAGATAAATACATTAAATAACATTATATCAAAAAATCATACATAAATGACATATATATATATATATATATGTATAAGAGCAAACAGTTAATAAAACATGTTAAAAAACACTTTGAAAAAGAGTTAAAAATATATTTAATCTGAAAAGGAAACACTTGATAAGTGGATAGTCCTTAATCCGCGGAGTTTCGAAGAAATATTTTCCTTCTCATCAGAGGGTAGGAATCAGCAAAATGCAGGATCGGATTTTGCATACAAAAGTATTTGATGAAACTGCAAGTAAGTCAAAGATCTTACTTGATAATAAAAAGTGAAGCAGAGGGAATATGGTGAAGAAAAAAGTGATTACACGTGAAAGGATAGTCTGGTGAAAGGTAAATAATCCAATGACGGTAAAAATCCAAAAATATAATTCCAAGAAAGTTAATTGAATTTCCATTTGCACAAATAAAATCCAAGGAAATCACGTAATTGGAAGATGGTCCAAAATAATCCAAAAGGCCGAAATCCATAGAATAATTCACAAATATATACAAGGAAAAGGGGGGAAATTCCAATAATATTAATAAAAGAAAAATAAGATATACTTTTCATGCGGCTGGCGAGACATAATGTAAATAAGAAAGATCAGGGAAGAAGAGGAAAAAAAAAACATTATTATAAGCTCTATCTCCTATTTGGTTTTATCTAGCTTTTACATCTGGTTGAGATTACTTTATAAATATTAATTCTTTAATATTTATAATATATTTTAGTTTTGCCATCTTGGATCATTTTGGTAAATTTAATTGTAATTTTTATTTTATTTTATATATATTTGGCTTAAATCGTCTGATGAGATCGGCAGGATAACTTATTGTCCTGCCTATCGAAACAACTTGTAATGATTTAAGTAAAAATCCCTAACGTTGAAATAATAAAAAAACATATTTAGCACTAACGTATTGAGGACTTTTTCCCGGCTTTTTACCAAATATACCTCCTAATCAGGTCTAGACAAGGATTGATCTCAATGTTAGCACAATAAAGATGTGATTACAAAAGAGAGGAATTGGTGTCTTGTAGTGCATTTTTTATATATGCTACACGGAAGTCTAAGTCAATCATAGATGTTGCTTATTCATCACATAAAAGAGTGTATGCATAGTTTATTACATTACAATAACAAAAAATGTTGTATAGCTGTCAAGAAGCTTGACTATTAGACATTGTCAAATAGATTTAAAACCGTGGATTCTGAGATCATGATTCAAGCCATAGGGACAAATAAGGTGTGTAAAATTCGGTTACTATGGTATCTAAAAGTCTTATATAATTCAACACCTTCATGATTCCAACAAAAAGGTGACCAAAACATTGGAAAGCTTCTGACACAGCTTTGTATATTGTAAATTTATTGTTGCAGTAATGCTTATAGCCACACTTTGCAACAGCTAAGTATTTTCGTTGATACGTTCATGTTAACAAATACAGCTGTATTTTTTCCCAGCAATATCTTATCGACAAGACACAGGTACAAAAAAAAATGATAATCTCACTAAAAAAAACATAAGTATAACATATTATGATTGAAAATATTGATACAATCATAGGTTGTCTGTGATGCTGTCCAAATGTTGTCGGTGATTGAAACTTCATTTGCTTGCAGCTTTTCTGAATCTTGTGTTGCATACCTATTGCATACAACGATTTCTGCATATGGATGTCATCTCAACGACATGCAGTACTTGTCTTATACAGCACATACTACTTTTTTTTACCGTTGTTTATACTATGCAAAGTAATAAAATGAAATTACTTATATTATTTTCTGTCTAAAAGTTCCTTTTGCCATGATATCGTACAAATATATTAGTAGTCTGGCAAGGCCACAGGGAGGGGGGACAACCAAGCAAAAAACCGTAAGCAAAATTCATCCCAAAGCAGCAAAGCTGAAGCTGGCTTGCTAGGACACTATATATACAAATGTAAGCAACTTTGGGCATATTTTATCGGTTTGAAAATATAGGTTCTGTTTTACTAATTAAAAATTTTTTTTTTTTTTACTATAGCATAGTATTATAATCTTTAAAAAGCCTGCAAATTTTCATGTAGTTCTGAACCAAAGATATGAACATTTCAATATTCAATATGGCTACCAGTGTGTATATCTATATATATATATATATATATATATATATATATATATATATATATATATATATAGAGAGAGAGAGAGAGAGAGAGAGAGAGAGAGAGAGAGAGAGAGAGAGATCACCTTTTTTGGCAGTTTCATAAGTTCCAAATTTCAGTGACTATTGATCAATTAGCAAATGAAGGCTCGTTGAAAAACTAATGACCTGAATTGTGTAGTGGGCTATGTGACATTTGTCCTTAAGGTCGCACATTAAATGAATCATCCATCATTTAGAGCCTATTTTTGGCCTTTTTTTACAGCCATAAAATGTTTCAATCATAGTCATTTGTTTTCTTAGTTTTGCATATGAATTACAGAATATCTGATATTTCCCCCAAACCACTGGCCTTGGTGGAGGGGAGACTAAAACTTGCTGCAATAGTTTCAAATGATCTGGAATAACAGTAAGGGGAGACTTGATTCCAAATACTTCTCTTATGTTATATTTTCCCTCTTAAGTTTTCATGCATAGAGTAAATGTCAGAGTGTATAAAGATTATTTGATACTGGAGATATTCATAATCGTACTCTATTTCCACAAGAGAGGAGATATAACATATGAGAAATATTTGGAATCGCCTCCACTTATATATATATATATATTCCCACAGCCTCTGACCTTTATGGAGGGGAGACTAAAACTTGCTTCTATGGTTTCAAATGATCTAAAGTAGCAGCAAGCTTTAGTCTCTCCTCCATAAAGGCCAAAGGTTGTGGGGAAAAAAATATATATATATATATATATATATATATATATAAACGAGCATGCTGATATATGGGTGGCGCATTCATAGTTACAAGAGGTTGGATTAGCCTACCAGATATCGTCCTAGACTATGGAATCATCTATTATAAGTTCAATCCTGGTGAATCTATTCTGTTTGATTGAGAAAGGCATAAATGTCTCTTGATTCTTTTTTTCATATCAGCGCTGATTTTCCATGGAGTTTTATTGTAGGCTCAACACTGTTTTGCCCTATATCAGTGATCTTCTAGACAATATCATTTGAAAATTAACATCTATACTGATGATATTACTTTCTATTCTGGTGTTGCTCCTTTTTCATCGTCATATTAGTTGAAATAGACAACTAATCTAGAAGTAGACTGGGTTCGCTGCTTTAATAACTCATTGTATTTAGTAGCTTCTTTTCAAGAACTACAATCTTAAAATTGTGATTTTTAATCTTGGAATTTATTTCTAGTTAAACTCTACGATTTTGTTGGGTTCTTTAAATTTATAAAGTGAAAACTTGATCTTTATCAAAAAATTACCTGACAAAATTACTTATGAGTTTTCTTATTTAAATTGTTTCAAATGTAAAAATATCTAAGTGATGTTTCAGTTCATAATTATTAGTATATTGACTTGATATTTATTAACTAGATAATTGATTGACATAATTAATAAAATATACAAGTATATCAAAATTAAATTAAAACTTATTTTCATAAGGGTTCTACTAATTATATCTATTTTGTGAAATAGATTGAATAACAGCCTTCCTGGTTCTGCTCTTATTATTTTTTATAAAGTTATTTTCTAAAATAAGAGATTAACATTACATTATGTTGAAACACTAGCTGAAAAAAGATGTATATGGTTGTTTGAATAATTGAAATTCTTGCATATAATAGTTAAAAAGTGTTTGATCTTAAAAGCATTTCTTGATTATCTGTAGCCACGTTCTTGTCAGATATCCAAAGTTAAGTAATGTTGAGCCTAGTTAATATTTAGATGAGTGACTGATGAACAATATGAATATACATTGAGAGCATTGCGAGGACCGCTGCGAAAAAGGTAGGTTCTCTCTACCGTGCTAGAAAGCTACTAATGCCTGAAAGTATCCTGTACCCCTATAAGGCCACCATTCGCCCAAGTATAGAGTATTGTTGTCATATTTGGGCTGGTGTATCTGCTACTAGTCTCTCACTCCTAGACAAGGTTCAAAAGAGAGTCGCCAACCTGATAGGTCCTGAACTGTTATCCAAGCTTCAGCCTCTGTCCCATCGACGAAACGTTGCATCCCTCTGTCTGTACTACAAGTGCTTTACCGGTAAATGTTCCGACGAACTGCAAGCACTTGTACCCCCTCTACATAAATACCCCTGACAAACCCGACAAGCAGTAAAATCCCACCCCTTCACAGTAGAGATCTCTAGATGTAAGAGAACCTTCTACTCCAGTAGATTCTTCCCCAGAACTGCTAGACTTTGAAATTCCCTTCTGGGTTCCTGCTTCCCCAATTGTACTGACGTGCAGAAGTTCAAGTGTAACGTAAACCGACGTCTTGCTGCCCAACTCCCCACATAGTACCCCTGTAGCTTGTGTTCCTAATAGTAGCCCCTACATCAAAGTGTCAATGTGCCTTGTTTGGGGGTGAAAATGTAATAAAAAGAAAAAAAGTAGAAGGACGAGTTTTTAATAAAGACCAAAACATACTTAGATACTTTTATAAATCAAAAGGTCTACACTTATAACATTGCTACGATAAAAACTTGTACAGGATGGAACGATAAAATTATCACCCTAGAAAAGACGACATTATTCCATTTCCTTTTGATGAAGGCCAGTTTTCTTTATTTATTGAAGACCAGTTGGCCAGTTGTGTACAAATTTCTGAAGTGATAGGAGCCTTACATTACGTCTGAAACTGACACAATATTCAACGAGCGGGATTGGAAATGCACTGCTGTACAACTCATGCTCTCTACCGATCCAAGTTATGACAACAAGACCATTGCCAGCAACCTCAAAATGCATCACTGGATTGCCATGAATAACAGGGACATGCTCAGAGTGATGAAAGCAAAGTTTCCGGCCATGGTTATGGTGTGGTTTCAAGTGAGGGCCACATCATGCTACCTCATATCTTCAAAGTCAGCATGACCAAATCACCAAAGTTTATCTAGATCTGCTGAAGAGTGTGGTGATCTCCTGGTGCAATCAGGTGGTCATTAGCTGACCCTGGGTGTGACAACAGGACTCGGCACCACCCACAAGACAAAAGGGACCCAGGCTTGGCTTTAGAAGGAGTACTACAACTTTGTACCTTTCTCTCATTGCCCCCACCTTCCTCTTCTGACCTGAACCCGATGGAGTAATTTGTTTAGTCATACATCGAGAACATCATCAACATGATCTCTCACAACACTAAAGCCAGCTTGATCGCTGCCATTTGCCGAGTATTCGTTAAGCCTCTGCCGATGCTCCCAGTTTCAGACTCATATCGAGGCGGTGCTTGAGGCTGAAGGTGGCTACATTGAATAGATGTCAGCACTACTACATGATCAAGTTACCTGAATTGATTTTTCAATAAAAGTTTTAAAATAAAGCTGTTGTGTTGTTTTCTTTAGGGTGACACTTTTATCGTTCCACCCTGTATATAACAGTTAAAAAGTGTTTGATCTTCATAGAACGTGAACCTCAATGAATCCTGATGTTACTTGTCCATAAAATTAACAGTTATTTAAAATGTATAATTAATGATGCAAATTAGTGGATGGTAAATGACAACTCCAATATAACAAGTGAAACATTATAGGCACTTAGTTTTGGGTCATCATCATCATATTGTATGAATTCGAAGATTCTATTGTTGGCATTGGTTTCCTCGGTATTTTTCTAGTCAGACTTTTTTCCAGAACGAGTTTGGGTATCACGAGAAGTTTGCCAACATTCTAAGTGAAAGTAAGTTGTGGAACGAACCAGATTTGAACTTGGAACACCCATGTCGTCAGTCTGTGCTATTAACCACTTGACCACCGTTACCGTCCTAGTAAATACAGGTTTCTTGATTATCTCTAGCCACATTCTTGTCAGGTATCCAAAGTTAAGTAATGTTGAGCCTAATAATATTTAAATGGGTGACTGTTGAGCAACATGAAGTGGCAAGACGAGTTTTTAACATAGAACAAAACACACATGCATTTATAAATTAGAGGGTCAGCACTTATAACTCTACTACAATAAAAACTGTGAAAATAGCGATAGAACTTTTTTGATTTCATGGAGTCAAGTTCATAATCAAGGAGTGTTGAAATTATGAGGATAGATTCCACAAAATTTGCGTGATTTAAATACGGTTTTAATTTTATCAAAGTTCAGTTTTATATTGTGTTTCCTCGGGTTAGTTTTTATAAGAAAAAAACTATATAAGCTGAGGACAATCTGCATAAGTGGGGGTTCATTCTTTCTAAATTCCCCATTCTCAACTTTAATAACGTGAAAAAAGCATATTTATATTTGTGTGTGTGTGTGTATATATATATATATATATATAGTCATCCATATAGAGTACTGTTTTGATGTTTCACAGCTCATCAGTGCAGCTAGACAGGCAATGCCATCAAGCCAGGATCGAAACCCGACCACCCAAATGACAGTCAGTGCTTCTCACCATTGCACTATATGACTGCTGCTGTCTGGGTAATGAATTAACATTGCCGAAATGCCTCCACTCGATTTGTTTACACAAAGAGTGTCGCTTAATATGCTAATGGGAGTTTGTATATCACTTACCGATATGCTCAACCCAAGATAGGAAGCATTATAGTCATCCACATACAGTACTGTTTCGCTGTTTTACCGCTCATCATGTGTGTGTATATATATATATATATATATATATATATATATATACACACACACACACACACACACATACGCACTTACACACACATCTATATATATATATTGAATGGGATTGAAGAATATGGATAAATTCTTTATATAGAGAATTATCAAGATATAAGATGCTCAATATATGGGGATGGACATATCATAAAGTGAAATTATAGACAAGATGAAATAAATATAGGTATATATGAATTTATTTCTCAGTTTAATAAGGAAAAACATCAATGAAAAGCGGGGTTATAAATACTTTTAATACCTAGACATTTTGAAGCCATTTTCTCATCATATGTTCTGTACTCCATCAATCTTCTTTTTATGTTTTATTTTAAGTTTATTCTACATTCCCTCTTAGATGTATCCAAAGCTAAATGTCACAGTTCTTGCTAACCTAACTTCCTTCTCCTCTTCTGATGAGAAGCATTAGGTTTCGAAATATCCTAGTATAAAGAGCGTTTATAAGTTCTCTTTCTATTTTATATTTTTCCTTATTAAACTGACAAATTGATTCATATATTTATTTTGTCTTTAAAATTGTAATTTTAAGATAGCCTTATTGAATATACACATTATAAACGTATATTTGTTTTAAGGAAACGCATATATATATATATATATATATATATATATATATATATATATATATATATGCACACACACACACAAAGACATGCACATATATTAGGTTAGTGCAAAAATAATATCGTTTTTTGTACATTCAATTATATATATAAAAAACGACATTATTTTTGCACCAACCTAATAAAATAAGTTAAAAGGATAAAGGATAAAGTTACATAGGATCTTTATTACATTATCAAGTTAATAAGGGTTATGGAAAAGGGGATAGGGGATCAAACTCTTTAGGCCATGCCATTTTTAAGCTAAATGTTTCTCATCAGAACAGGAAAATGCATACATATATACTAGCTGTATATACCCGGCATTTTCAGATCGAAACATATATGACATCTGAGATATAACGTAGATGATGATGTCATCTGACATGATGTCATATATGACGCCATAATAGATGGCTATTATTATATTATTACAATAATATATATGCGACGTCATCTGCTATTACGTCATATATGACATAGGTGAACAAACAGGAATACAGCCTTATTTACAAAGTAAATATATACATATATATATATATATATATATTTATATACACTAGACTACCTGTGACCCGTTGGGTCAGTATGTTATATTAGCTATGGAATTCATGTATGAGCATGACACTTGTGACGTAAAGAAAATAGTTTTTTTTTTTTTTACATAGCAGAAACATTTCTATGAAAGTATATTAAAATGAAAAATCACGGACGGATCATTCAAACATGAAAAAAAAAGATCCTCCCTATCCATGTAAAGTTACCTATTTTTCCGAATAATCGCTCAAAAATCGAAAATTAAGCATGATTTACCTATGAATCGAACACCAACAAAAGTCATTTAGCAGCAAAAACGCACATGAACCTACCGATGAAAAATATAAGAATGAAAAACCCATATTGGAATCCTTCAACCAAGTTATAGAAACTTAAAATAAAAAAAAATAATTAATAAAACCTGAAGCAAAATAATAAAACCTAAATAAATAAAATAAAATAAAACTAATATTGAAACAGATTAGTAAATGTGTCAACAAATTCACCGTTCTCCCACAACTATTTTGTATCTAGAAATGTAAACAAAAATAAAAAAGAAAGAAGGAAAAGGGGTGGATAGAGAGTAGTAGTAGTCTTGGCTTTACTACAATTGTTCTTATGTTTGTCAACGGGTTAAAGTTGTTTAATTGTAAAAAAATAGCGATAGTTGTAATAAAGAATAGTTGCAAAACACCCCCACTCTTCCCATGTTAAATAATAATTTCGAAATAATAATGTTAATATTTCAGTGCGCAGGTCAAAATCTGCAAAAGAAGCGAGTTGTGTTTATTTGTTTACGTTATTATGGGTTAATGTTTATGCGCGCATGCACAACTGGATGTCATAAACCGGAAAGTGGGTTACATCACTCGTTACACGGTCATTTGAGTTTTTTATATATATATATATATATATATATATATATATATATATATATTTCTGGTCGTAACATAGAACTATCAGTCACAAGCATCTCCAAGTGACAAAGTCAACTGTAATTTTTCTAAGCTTCCCTGAAGTCTATTTTTTAATACATGATCAGTAATAATGTCAAAAAGGCATTAGCTTTATCCATGAAAAAAAAAATCTAGTAATCAAAACAAATTGTGTTAATCATGATATATTTGTGTAGCATGAATAAAATAATAAAAGAAAAATATCTTCATTACAATATAAAGCCATCAAACATAAACAGTTACCGTTGTTTTTTGTTCATATTTAAGAAATGTTAGTCAATTTGGCCAAAATACCAAAGTAAAACATGATTGATTAAAGCAGCGTAATAAAACGAAAATACTTAAGTTACTCATGTTAGAGTTGTGGTTGTTGTTCAACGTTAATATTCGCCTTTAAGAAAGCCAGGATTAAAGGGTTAACTTTTTTAATCAAAAGATGGTGCCAACATTTCCGTTTTTCATGACTTTTTTCTTCATATACACTTTTATGTTGTTTTTTTTTTTTTTTGTTAAGTAGTTTATTTTTTTATTTTTCTGTTTTTGGTATTTCTTTTAGTAATTTTATTGGATTCGTGCTGTGGTGTCCTTTCCATCTTTTTGGTTAAATCAACAGTTATTTTTATAATGATTCAACTGGGGTAATTGTTTTTTATGAAAAGCTATAAAAATAAAACAAGTATAACTTCTGAAGACGACGCACAGTTTCAAACAGCTGAAATGAAGGAAGTCATTTAGGATTATAAATTTTGTTCATTGCATTAACATTTTTATTAAAGAAACTAAATTAAGCCAAATAGCCAACTATAGTCGAACACGACCCGAGGACTCCATTTTTATTAGCTGCTATACTGAGGTGCATGGGAGGGTGCCACTCAATTTCTAGGATTACTCTACTTGCCCTTGATCCTTTCTTTATAATGTTAAGTATTTAGAAAAAGGGTATCGAGTACCATGTTTTAAGTCTTTGGATATGATTCAACTGAGAACTGAACCCCCTGGTTTTCTGGTCTAATAGAGAACACTTAACTTTATACCAAATTAAATGTGTATAATCAGTGTGTGTCACAGAAAAAGAAAAGTTAGGGTATAATTTGAATCGTTGATTACCAAAAAAGGTCACAATTAAAAATTACAATAATAGTTATTAAGCATTCATAAGGTTCCTGAAACGATTCATTGAAACATGCTTATGAGCCTCATGATTTAGGTTAAAAAAATTGAAATGGATGAATGTACATCCACACACGTTTAACTTACATATCCACAGTACAAAAACTCGGCCTAGAATTTTTATCCTTGAAGGCTCACAAAATCAACAGAGATTAGACCATTTCTATAATGATCTGGTCCCTTTTAATTGCGAGGTCTGTGCAGTTCTAGGAGGTCCATCCTTCTCTCTTTGAGATAGGGTTAGTTTATTGCTAATCGCCTGAGGCGCCCTTACCGAGGAATACCGACGGGGCTGTTCAAGCACTTTTTGCAGTTCAGAGTACCTTTCCAACCCTGGTGTCACAGTTCTTGCAATGGGAGAGAACTAAATATCACCACAGTACGAAAAGATGACAAACTTTTTCACTTAAATAACAAAACTGAAAAATATATAAATCCCAATTCCTGTTGGTTCGTTTTTATTTTACTGGTACCCCCCCCGCTTCATTCTCCTTATTTCCAATATCTTTTAAGTGCTAACATTGTCTTTTCTTGTTTTCCTTGTGACTTTTCCATTTATGTTCGCTTCATCTGATTGCAATAGAATGTGACAAAGCACCAGGGGGGAAAATATCAAATAAAAACGAAAACTTCTGATAGAATTAAAAAAAGAAATCACAAGGATTGCATTCTTTTATGCAATATATTTGAACGTTCTGTTTTTATCACTGTTTTACAGCTAGTAAAAAACAAAACCAAGCATGTTAAAAAGGAAAAAAAATCACCATCGTTTATTAATAATGACAGGTTTCGTTGTGCATAAACATTTACTTTTTTTTCTCTCTATATAAAACAGATGTGTGTATGTGTGTGTGTGTGTGTGTGTGTGTGTGTGTGTGTGTGTGTGTGTGTGTGTAAATATTTAACTGATAGACTACTTACATGACACTGAAATTAACAGGAAATACTGATCATACACTAAGGATGGTTTATGGCGAGTAAAATCTTTCTTCGGATGAATGAGTAATGTATACATAAGTTGGCATAAAATGTTCATTTCAACTTGTCAACATTTCTATTATGCATTAAACTAATCATAGCTAAAAATGGTTTTATAACTTTCTGACCTACCTATCGGGTTAGCTCAAATGGTAGCAAACACGTCTGTAGTTTTGGTTTCGATTCTAATTGATGGCACCCAGGTTATATTTTTTGAAATTTTTGTTAAACAAAATGTTTTTACTATCGACTTTAAAAATAAAGGTTCAAGATTCAATTTGAAATTTATTTATTTTCAAAGTGAACTTTTATAAATTTTACAAAGTAAGGTATAAAAATTTAATTTAAATTGAATCAAAAAATTACCTTGGATTTATTTTATGTAATGTACATTCTGTTGCACTTTTTAAAAAAAATCATTGAAAATTTTATATCTATATCATTAATTGCTAGATGAAAGATAATGTTTTTAAAGTGCAACAAAATGTACATTACATAAAATAAATCCAAGGTAATTTTTTGATTAAATTTAAATTAAATTTTTATACCTTTAATTTGTAAAATTTATAAAAGTGCACTTTGAAGATAAATAAATTTCAAATTGAATCTTGTACCTTTATTTTTAAAGCCTATAGTAAAACATTTTGTTTAACAATTTTCATGCCTTGGATGAAATGCTTTTCTAACTTGCATCTTATCTTTTTAAGATTATATTTTAAAACTCTCCTTCTCTCTATTTCAGTTTGTATTTCTCCTCACACCACAACTCATTTTTGCAACACCCTTGTATTTCTCCTCATACCACAACTCATTTTTTGCAACCCCCTCTTTGTAATAAAGGTCTGAATAATGAGAAAATCTGAATTTTTTAACAAAATCATTAAAATAACTTTTTAGATTAAATATTTTTAAATTTCTTTCGGAATAGAAAATCTTTAAAATTTAATAAGGAACATATTTCATATAGGTTTCATTAAAAAATATTTAGTACATAAAGAGAAAAATAGATTTATTATACCATATCTGTTCACACTGAAACACTTATCATTCTATTCTGTAGATCTATATTAAAAAACCTTGTTAAACTTTGTGACATATTTCCATTCTATGGAGGTCAGGTGTAAACGAACACCCCATAATTTTATTATATCATATTCCTTCAAACTGAAACACAATTATCAAAGTATACTTACGCAGATATATATGAAAAGTCTTTATTAAAGTTTGTGCCTATTTCCATTCTATGGAGGCCAGGCGCGAATGCAGACCCCACAATTTTATTATACCATCCCTATTTAAGTTAAAGCATACTTATCAAAGTATTCTTATGTACATCTATATCAAAAACACTTGTAAACTTTTTTTTTTTTTTTTTTTTAATTTTTTATTTCCATACTTTGTGGACCGGGCGTGTACGCAACCCCCACAATTTTAATGAATCATCATTATGCCAGATCCAACATACCCATTCCTGTGTCTCAATACATCTTCTATCATTATATGTAATCAGTTTTTTAAAATAGTCAACCATATAGGAGCCTATTCGTGACCAGACACACACACACACAGACAGACATTCAGCTTTATATTATAGTTATATATATCAAATTTTAGTCATTCAATGAATTTAAAAGTTTATGACGTAGAATGTTTCAGATCAAAGATTTTTATCATTCTATGTAAGACAAAGAATACATTAGAAATACTTTAACTCCTTATCCTATAGGATTTCGATGTCTACCATCTCTTCAACGAAGAAAATATTAGCAAATGATTATAATGGTTTACACCTTATTGTATTTGACGTTGGATGATTAGATTGTTTATGTACATAAATAAGGTGTAAACCATTAATAACTACTTGCTAATATTTACTCCTCTGAAGAGATGGTAGACATCGAAATCCTATAGGATAAGGAGTATTTTCTATATTTCAAATGTATTCTTTGTCTTACATAGAATAATAAAAATCTTTGATCTGAAACTCAAACATTTCACGTCATAACTTTTTAAATTCATTGAATGACTAAAATTTGATTTATTTGCTCTATCTTGTATATCGAGCAATTGTCATTTAGTTGGGATAATACTTATAGAATATTACTACCAGTAATATCTTGTAAGTCTTATAATCACAGGTTTTCATACCAGTTGATTGTTGGATACTTTTATTCTGAAGTGTGTGTGTATATATATATATATATATATATATATATATATATATATATATATATTCAATAGACAATTAGCTTTGCAGTAATAAATACAGAAACTGCATGAATTAAAATATGTTTGAGCATATTTTATGACCGGCAAGGTCAGGCGCCAACTGCTAGTTTAAGATTTAGAATTTATGCAAAACTAGCAGGAATACTTGGCATTATCTGGAAATGAATAAGGAAACTG
>NW_027633773.1:25000-27500 GCF_053919585.1 Euprymna scolopes | reverse complement strand
CTTAACTCTAAAGTTTCTAACTATATCGAGAACTTCCCATTTTCCATGACGTCATACTCATGTTAAAACGTGTCTTCTTTCACGTGTTCTGGAAATGCGTGTCCAAAACTTTTCCCTTTGTTTACAAAAGGAATTTTAACCTATATTTCCAGTAACCTATATTTCCAATATGTTAAAAAGATGTTTATTAAATTATCCTATAGTTGCATTCCTTTTCTTAAAACTATTTTATCTCTAAGCTAAATGGCTTGTTTTTACATTCCATTTGCTAATTCTCTCTCGTAATCTATTTCTAAACCTAAATTACGAGGTTCGAATTTTGTCTATTCTATTTCATTTTTACATTTAACTAAATCTCTCTATTTTTATACTTACATGAAAAGGGGACAGCTCTTTTCATGTAACATCCCTCCCTTCCATATTTCACAAAACAAAATGTATGCATTTTTAAATTTAGTACATTTTTTTCTACATCTACACAACCACACGGCTAGGAAAGATCAGGCTAAAAAAAAAAATCTCTTTCAGTCAGCCCTCCTCGGCCGACTTCACAATTATTATATTTTTATAAGATCAGAACCTTTCTGATCTTTTTGGCATTTACTTTTTGGGTGTAGGGTCTTTACCTATGATTCACATCAGCTATTTTCCAGCCACCCATATGCCGCAGACTAGAGGTTTCCACCTCCCTCGAAATGGACGACTCCCTTCATCCCAAAAGTGTCCTGATCGTCTCTTTCCGCATGGTTAGTCTTATCAAATATGGCTTTCTTTTTTATTCTATAACTATCTTATACGGGACATACCAAAGCTCATAACCAATCTTCTTGTTTGGCTTTAACTATCAAGATATACCTTTTTTTCACACTGATTCACTTGGATTTCCTTGCTTGGACTCTTGGAATTTGATGAAGACCTAGAAAATATCAGCCTTAACTAACTTACCCCTTTTGCGCCACAACACCTTAATTGCGCAATAAATTCTATCTAATAGCCCGATTTTTTTGTGATTTTTCTTTTCTCTTACCAGAGCTTCCAAGATCCAGCAGATATATCCCACATTTATGCCTCTCTAAAAAAAAAAAAAAAAAAATACAAGGTTATATCTTTCTTACGTAATCTATGGTATATTTTTGCCTGTCTCTCACTTCATTAAGCTATATGTGATTGCCTCGGGACTACCTATCATCGGTTTACTGGTCCCCTTAAGAATTTTCGTATTCTTTCCAACGCCTGTTTATTAATTAAGACAAGTCTTACTACTTGCTTGGAGTTGTTACGTGCGACTAGCTTATTTTAAGCACTTAATTAACACAGGTTCCAAAATTTTTCGAATAGGGGCACATCTTGTGCTTATCAATCCCTACCAAGTCACTTTTCTTGGAAAAAAATTATAGGATCTCTAAAAAAAGAAAACAAAACAAAATGCTAAAAAAAAACATCTTTCTTAATGCTTATCACATCTAAAAACTCTCTAAACACCTGTTTACGTAATTTTAATTCTTGGCCCTCTTCTAAAATTCTAACTGAATCTGTAAGCCAACCATACGTCTTAACTAGTTTTATTTTCTCCTAGACTGTTTAAATCTAATGTATATTTACTGATGACTTTGAATTCCTGCTGTAAAAACAATAACATTTACATTAAGTACAAATTTACAATATGGTTCAACATCAACACATATTCAAAAGAAAATACCTTAATACATTTAACAAAACAAAAAAAATAAAATAAATATTCGTTACATTATACATTTCTAAAGTCCGTTAACACAAAACAAAAAATTTTCCTTTTTCAAAGACCAGAATAATTAAAACACTAAAAAGCCGAAAATATTCACAATGCAAAACTTTGATTTTCATTTCGGCATCCTTTTTTTTTTATAGTGTATTTTATTTTATTTATTTAATTATTTTTTTAATACTCGAGAATTTTAAAAGTACTTTCAACTTTTGACGCTAAATTGTTATTTATTATGAATGACGGTTATTCAGACCTTAACACACATTCTTATGAATGACACACTGTCCTATTTTCTATTTGTGTGCGGCCGTATTCAACAATTTTTCTCTTGTTTTTATTTTATTTATGAATAAAATATTCGTGGGTTGTTTTTTTTTAACTGACCATATCTCTTTCATCATTTATTACGGCATATCGACGTTTTTTTTTCTTTTTTAATATTTTCTTGTAAACTTTAGTTTTCTGTGGGCGTGTGTGTTCAAATTTTTTTTTCTTTTTGTTCGCATTTCTGTGATCGTGTGATGTTTTTTTTTTTTCGTGGTATTATTTATTTATTTATTTTAATTATCTTGGACCCTTTTAAAACGTTGTATTTCTTCTTTTTTTTCCCCCGTTGCACCTATTTACAGTCCCTCCCCACGGGACAGAGTTAGACACCAGGGTCGATTTTTAACGTGGAGAAAAGGAACAAAAATAAAAATTGTCTCAGTCTCAGTAGTATTTTTTTTCCCCGTTGTAACCGAAGTTCTTTTTGTT
>NW_027633773.1:12500-15000 GCF_053919585.1 Euprymna scolopes | reverse complement strand
ATGTATATACACACATATGTATACATATACATATATATATACATACGTATATATACATACACCATATATATATGCATACGTATATATATATATGCATACGTATATATATATATATATACGTATATATATGTACATACGTGTATATATATAGACATACGTATATATATACATACGTATATATATATACATACGTATCTATATACATACGTATATATATACATACGTATATATATACATACGTATATATACATACGTATATATATACATACGTATATATATATACATACGTATATATATACATACGTATATATATACATACGTATATATATATATACATACGTACATATATATACATATATATATATACATACGTACATATATATGCATATATATATACATACGTACATATATATATATACATATATATATATATATACATACGTACATATATATATATATACATACGTACATATATATATACACATATGTGTATATATATATATACATACGTATATATATACATATATACATAAGTGTATATATATATACATATGTATATATATATGTTTACATATATATATACATATGTATATATATATATTTACATATATATATATATATATACATATGTATATATATATATACATATGTATATATATAAATATGTATATATATACATATGTATATATATACATATGTATATATATACATATGTATATATATACACACATATGTATATATATACATATGTATGTATATACATATGTATATATATACACATGTATACATATATATATGTATACATATATATATGTATGTATATATATACATATGTATGTATATATATATGTATGTATATACATATGTATATACACACATATGTATACATATACATATATATATATATACATACGTATATATACATACACCATATATATATGCATACGTATATATATATGCATACGTATATATATATATATATACGTATATATATGTACATACGTGTATATATATAGACATACGTATATATATACATACGTATATATATATACATACGTATCTATATACATACGTATCTATATGCATACGTATATATATACATACGTATATATATACATACGTATATATATACATACGTATATATATACATACGTATATATGTACATACGTATATATATATACATACGTGTATATATATACATACGTATATATCTATATACATACGTATGTATATATATATACGTATATATATACATACGTATATCTATATATACGTTTATATATATACATACGTATATATCTATATACATACGTATATGTATACATACGTATATATATACATACGTATATATATATATACATACATATATATACATACCTATATATATATACATACGTATATATATATATACATACGTATATATATATACATACGTATATATATATATACACACGTATATATATATAAATACGTATATACATATATACACGTATATACATATATACATACGTACATACGTATATACATACGTATATACATATATACATACGTATATACATATATACACGTAAATACATATATACATACGTATATATATATATACATACGTATATATATATATATATACATACGTATATATATATATATACATACGTATATATATATACATATACATACGTATATATATATATACATACATACGTATATATATATACATATACATACGTATATATATATACATATATATACGTATATATATATACATACATACGTATATATATACATATACATACGTATATATATATACATACATACGTATATATATACATATACATACGTATATATATATACATACATACGTATACATATACATACGTATATATATACATATACATACGTATATATATATACATACATACGTATATATATACATATACATACGTATATATATACATACGTATATATATGTATACATATACATACGTATATATATATATATATACATACGTATATATATGTATATATACGTATATATATATACATACGTATATATATATCTATACATACGTATATATATATACATACATATATATATATACTTACGTATATATATATACATACGTTTATATATATACATACGTATATATATATATATGCATACGTATATATATATGCATACGTATATATATATATACATACGTATATATGTATATACATACGTATATATACATATACACATACGTATATATATATATACATACTTATATATATATATATATACACATACGTATATATATATATACATACTTATATATATATATATATACATACGTATATATATATATATATACATACGTATATATATATATATATACATACGTATATATATATATACATACCTGTATATATATATATATACATACGTATATATATATATATATACATACGTATATATATATATACATACCTGTATATATATATATATATATATATATATAT
>NW_027633773.1:0-5000 GCF_053919585.1 Euprymna scolopes | reverse complement strand
TATGTATATATATATATATATACCTATGGATGTATGTATATGTACGTATGTATGTATGTTATATATATATATATATATATATATATATATGTAATAAAATTGAGGTGGAAGGACCTGGATACTCAACGTTTCGCCCGATTTATGCGGGCTTCTTCAAGAGGGATGGTCAATGACCATCCCTCTTGAAGAAGCCCGCATAAATCGGGCGAAACATTGAGTATCCAGGTCCTTCCACCTCCATTTTATTTCATATCGTCGGATTTAAGATAGCTCAACAATCATATATATATGTATATATACCTATGGATGTATGTATATGTACGTATGTATGTATGTATATATATATATATATATGTATATATGCCTATGGATGTATGTATATGTACGTATGTATGTATGTATATATATATATATATATGTATATATGCCTATGGATGTATGTATATGTACGTATGTATGTATGTATATATATATATATATATATGTATATATACCTATGGATGTATGTATATCTACGTATGTATGTATGTATATATATATATATATATGTATATATACCTATGGATGTATGTATATGTACGTATGGATGTATGTATATATATATGTATATATACCCTATGTACGTATGTATATATATAAAAATATCAGCAACAAAAACATCGAGATTCATGACTGGTTTGTTTTTTTTGTTTTTTTTTAAACGCTTCTCTCGATTTTAAAAAATAAAGAAAAAAGAAAAGAAAAAAAAAAGCAAACAGATTGCATTGGTGGCTTTTGTTTTATCTGGAGTGGAGATGGCTCCAGAAAGCCATGGTGAAGGAAGCCTCTCTAGGAGAAGCAAATCTATGATCTAAAAAACAAAGCGGAAGACCAGTACCCGCATTAAGCTGGTCTGCAGTTTTATTTGTTGCTGGCTATCTTGCTCCTGCTTGTTGCTGGATATCAACATTTTGAACCGAGAGAGAGACTAGCTGTCGTACAAAGCTAAATATCTGGAATAACATCTTTGTACATATACTTCCTCAGACATTTGTCAAAAAAAAAAAAAGAAAAAAAGAAAAAGAAAGAAAAGTCCTATTGGCGATGGCTGTCAATATAAACAGGAACAGAAGATATTATGCTAAACGACACCCACTCCAGCTCTGTTGCTGGAATGTGAGAACACTTATTGACAATGGTAAAAGACTAGAGCGTAAGACTGCAATTTTGACTAAGGAATTGCAAAGATACAACATAGACATTGCTGCACTCTCTGAGACACGTTTCGCAGGTGAGGATCAACTGGTTGAGCGCGAGTCGGGCTACACGATCTTCTGGTCTGGTAGAGCTGAAAAGGAGAGGCATGAGGCTGGTGTTGGTTTTGCAGTTAAGAACTCCTTAATTGACAAGATCGAACAGCCAGTAGCCATAAATGATCGTGCAATGACATTGAGAATACCCCTTGCTGCTGCTCGTTATATGAATGTTCTTTCTGTCTATGCGCCGACTCTTACTTCGCCTGAGGACGATATTATGTCCTTTTATCATATGCTTAGATCTGTTATCACCGGTTTGCCAAGCGCTGAGAGTTTGGTGGTTCTTGGTGACTTCAATGCACGGGTTGGATCAGACAATGAGACTTGGTCTCCATTGGGTCCATATGGCATTGGTAGAGTCAATTCAAATGGTATGCTGCTTCTCCATCTCTGCAGTGAACTAAATCTTGTTATCACCAACACTTTTTCCCACCAGAAACACAAGGAGACCTGGTTCCATCCCCAATCTGAACATGGCCATTTGCTTGATTACATACTGTGTAGACATGGTGATTTTGGAAATTTTTGCAAAGTTAGAGTAATGCGTGGTGCTGACTGTGGTACTGATCATTTAATGGTCAGAGCTAAACTGAGAATTACAGTTCACAAAAAAAGCCGTTTCAATGGTGTCAAAGTGCCTAAACGTATTGATGTTTCCAAATTGAAGGATCCAGTCGTACGAAGTTCCTTGAAATCGTCTTTCAACCAGGTGGATTTCTCAGATTGTGACTGGGAGACAGTAAGAGATACAATATACCAAAAAGGTGTTGAAGTTCTTGGATTGAAGGTTCCCAGACATAGAGATTGGTTTGCTGATAATTTCGATCAAATTAAGCCTCAAATTGATAGAAAGCGGAAAGCTTATTTGAAACTTCTCAACTCTTCACCTCTGAACGAGCCAGCGCTCGCTGCTCACTTTTTTTCTGTTAGGAGTGAGGTTCAGTGTTGTGTGCACCAAATAAAAACAAATGGTGGTCTAACCTCTCCAGGGAGATACAGACTGCCTACGATCATAGAGATGTCAAGAAATTCTACACTTTGCTTCATCAGGCTTATGGTCCGAAATCCTCTTCAACTACACCACTCCTGGCGAAGGACGGGAAAACCTTGCTGAAAACCTCAGATGAAATTAAGCATCGATGGCATGAACACTTTCATGATCTTTTTCATAACCCATCCAATGTTGATGTTGCTGCAATAGAAAATATCCCTCAATGTTCCTTTTGTCCGGAACTTGATGTTGAACCGACTCTTGTGGAAACAGTTGACTGCATAAAACAGATAAACTCGAACAAAGCCCCTGGGCTGGATGGCATCCCTGTTGAGCTGCTGATACATGGTGGTGTCAATGTACATTGTGTGGTCCACTCTTTGATACTGTCAGTATGGCAGGGTGACCCGGTTGCCCAAGATTGGGTAGATGCCATCTTGGTTATGTTGTACAAAGGAAACGGTACAAGATCTGATTGTGGAAATTATCGAGGTATCTCGCTGCTGAGTGCGGTTGGAAAGGTATTTGCACGGCTCTTGCTAAACCGATTGGAAAAGTATGTATGTCCTAATATCTTTCCGGAATCCCAGTCTGGTTTTAGAGGTGGGCGAGGAACTGTGGATATGGTGTTTTCTGCTAGACAGCTCTTGGAAAAATGTATTGAACAGCGTATGCCTCTTTGCCAGGTGTTTGTGGACTTAACCAAGGCGTTTGACACAGTTGTATAAAGCAGGGTGATATAGCTGCACCAACATTGTTTTCGCTCTATTTGACTGCTGTGCTCTGGTATGGTTTCATCGATTGTGATATGGGTGTTTATATTAGATTCCGAACGACTGGAAAGGTGTTCAACCTCAGAAGATTCCAAGCTTGTTAGTGATGGACTTGTTAGGGAACTGTTATATGCTGATGATGCTGACCTGGTAACACACTCCCCAGTAGATATGCAACTAGTGATGGATCTCTTTACAAATGCTTGTACCTGCTTCGGACTGACAGCATTAAGAAAACTAAAGTCATGTACACTCCCGCTCCCAATGATCTGTATGTGGAACCTGATATCTTCGTCTGTGGAAAGCACCTTGAAGTCGTAAAAAATTTTGTCTACCTTGGGAGTGCCTTATCAAATGATGGCACTCTTAATGCGGAAATAAGACAGAGAATCAGCAAGGCATCTAATGCTTTTGGAAGGCTACAAGATAGTCTGGTCTGACGTTGATCTGACTCTGACAACTAAAATTTCAGTATATCAAGCATGTGTAGTACTATCCCTACTCTACGCATCTGAAACTTGGACCTTGTACCGGACACATATAGAATTGCTCGAGAGGTTCCATCAGCACTGCCTTAGACACATTCTTGGTTTAAAGTGGTATAGCTTTGTCCCTGATACATATGTCTTAAAAAAGGCCATAACAACCAGTATTGCTACCATTGTTATTAAGAACCAGTTGCGTTGGGCGGGTCATCTCATCCGGTTTGGAGACTATCGTCTCCCAAAACAATTGTTCTATGGTGAGCTCTTTCTTGGAAAAAGACCCCAGCACAAGCCCAAAAAACGTTTTCGTGATAGCATCAAAGAGAGTCTGGTGAGCTTTCATATTCCTGTTGACAGTTGGGAGTCCCTAGCGTATGATCGCAAGCAGTGGAGGACACTGATATACAGGGGTGCAGAACATTATGAAGCAGTCAAAATAGACCAAGAGAAGCTTAAGAGAGCATGTAGGAAATGCCAAACCTTGCCGCCCAACCATGGAGATCTCTGGATCTGTAAGGTGTGTGATCGGGCTCTGTTGTCGAAGGCAGGTTTTGTTAATCACATGAAAGCCCACGATAATACAGGTTCCGCTGCTGTTAGTCTTATACAAATCAGTGAGCGTTTTCAGTGTCATGTCTGCTTGAGGGTGTGCAAGTCGCTGGCAGGGCTAAAAAGTCATATTCGGGCACATGGACTTTAGTGACTAAGGGAGTGGCTCTCGTCTGACAAGACGTTGCAATGATCATATATAAGTACGTATATATATATACGTAAGATGTATATATATATATATATGTACATATATATAGACATACATATGTACATATATACAGGTATGTATATATATACAAGTATGTATATAGGTATATATATCTGTATGTATATGTATATATATGTGTAGATGTATATATATGTGTATATGTATATATATATATGTGTGTATATGTATATATATGTGTGTATGTGTATATGTATATACATGTGTGTATATGTATATATATGTGTATATATATATATGTGTATATATATGTGTATGTATATATATGTGTATATATATATATGTATATATATGTGTATGTATATATATATATGTATATATATGTGTATATATACATGTCTTTACATGTATATATATTTATATATATATGTGTATGTATATATGTATATGTGTGTATACGTATATGTATATTTATCTTTGTATATATATATATATATATGTATATATATATATATCCATATATATGTACATATATATGTATATATATGTGTATATATATGTATATATGTCTTTATATGTATGTATATATATTTATAAATATTTCTATGTATGTATATGTATGTATATATATATATATGTATATATATGTTTTTGTTTTTTTCGGGCTCATGGACTTTAAGTGACTGAGAGAGTGGCACTCGTCTTACAAGATGTTGCAATCATCATATGTACGTATAT
>NW_027633772.1:22500-31714 GCF_053919585.1 Euprymna scolopes | reverse complement strand
TAGCAGGGGTACCCGACGTAGCTCGGATGTTTCGAGGTGTGTGCGGTTTTGAGTAAATCAAAACAAAAGAATAAAAAAAATCGTTGCCCGGGTGTTTGTTTCCGGGGTGGGGATTGTTTAAAAAAAAATGTGATGTTAGGTAAGTAGGAAGGATCAAACCCGGAGTATTGGGGCGAAGTTGGAAAATTAAGTGTGAAAAAAAAAAATGCAATGTTAACAACTCGGCCACCAAGAAAATCCATTTTAGGTGTTTATGAAAAAAAAAAAAAAAGACTACGGTAGGTCAGCGCGAATGTGAAAATATAATGTAAATTGTCCGGCATTCTAACCACTATGCCACGGAGCACTGCAACTGAGTTTAGTGATTTTAAGTAACATAACATGAAAGAAGTGAACGGTTGTATTGAATTAAATTTTGAATAGAAAAAGGTACACTTTCTATAATGAAAAAGATTAGAAACTTCCCATAAGAATTTCCTTTCAGAGTTTTAAAACATTGACCTGACAGGAATATTGGTGGAGTGTGGACAATACTTATGAGACTGCCATGCTGATAATTCACAGCAAAAAATAACTATAAATAATAATAGAAGGGAGAATTGGCTTTCCTATTTGTATAAAGCTCTTGGATACACAATGTTTGATGTTCTACCCTCTGGTGCTAATATATATAGATTGTGTGGGGAACCTACCCGTGAACATCCTACATAAAACTGTCCGTGACTAAAGCAAGAAGAAACTAAGTTCAGACCAACTACTGCCAAGGTTTGTCCTTGCGACTTATTTATTGTCATGGCAAAACATAATTTTATTGGGAACTGAAGCCTTTTAAATGGAATTGTTGAATCTGATGGAATAATTGGTATTCTAGGAAGAAATGTCAATTCGCCTGTAGCTACACCAGTCAATATGACTCCTTCTATCACATGAGGTTGCATTGTGTTACACATAATCTTGTTCCATTGCATAGTCGTGGAGCATCAAGGTTTCTGAGTAACACAATTGGACATCCAGATTTCAGTTTTAATTTGTGTGGTGGCATACCAGGTAATTGCAAGGAATTTAAAAATTCTGTAGGGTACTGTACAGCATGGTCATTATCTACAGTAGACTCTAGAGAAGTGTAAATTTGTTCCTCACCTGGAATTTCATCAAGCAGTTGGTCATTGATGATGTGTACCATATCATTTTTTGGAGCTAAAATTGCTCTTTCTGTTAGCCATTGAGGATTAGTATAATTTGCAGCTATATTTGGGTAAAATCTGTTACAAAGTTCTGCGAGTGAGGAAACAATTGATCCAATACTTGAAGTAATTACAATTTTACCATGTTTGTCTGTTGGAATTTTGCCATCTCCAATTTGTAGAAGTATGGAAGCAAATTTATCAGCCAATGGGTCACTATTAAGATGGACACGCATGTTTGTAGATAAGGTTACAGTCTTGATGTACTTCCACAAATATGACAATTTCATGCAAGCATCGAGCTCATCAGCAGGACTTCCACGTGGAACAATAGGAAGCGTTTGTCGGAAGTCACCAGCTAATAAAAGTGTGATGCCACCCATGACAACATCACGTGACTTGAGATCACGCAATCTTTTATCTAGAGCTTCAAATGCTTTTTTTATGTGCCATTGTACATTCATCCCATATGATCAAGGAACATATCTGTAAAAATTTAGCTGAATCTGATCCTCGTTCTATATGGCAAATTGGAATAGAATCTTTTATTAATGATAATGGCAATTTGAATGTGGAGTGAGCTGTTCTACCACCAGGGAGAAGGGTTGCTGCAATACCTGATGATGCCACAGCTACAGCTACTTTTCCTTCTGACCTTACTTTTGCAAGAATTAACTTGGTAACAAATGTCTTTCCTATTCCTCCTGGTGCATCAAGGAATATAAGGCCACCTTGCTGATCTTCAACAGTATTAACTACAGTTCGAAAAACATGAATTAGCTCACTATTTAGTTTTGCAATACCGTCCCGAACAATTGATGCTTGCTCATGTGGTTGATAGCTAATTTCACGTGTCCAAGCAATAACAATAGGATGTGTATTAGATCTATCAGGTGAGGTAAGACCCAAATCTGTCAGTGTTTTACCATTCATCTTATATGTAATATCTTCAATATGAACCAGAGCAGTATTGAAGATTTTGTCTGTAAAAGTTATACCAGCCCCAGGATGTTGATTGCGTTCCCTAAGGAAATCTTCACTTAATGCTTCTTTGTGTGTATGCCAAAGTCGTGTTGGATAAGATACTGCACAGGTAGTTAACATGATAGTAAACAAATGTCTCAAATTATGTGCCAAGGCAGATGTAGATGCTTCCTGTAATGTAGCATCCCAGTGGTTATCATCATCAAGCAGTCCATGTGCAGCACATGCATCTCTGAATGTATTCATAATTTGACCATTAATATTTTTTAGATCCATAAAGTTCTGTGGACCTCTAACATGATGTAGAAGCAGTCTCAAACAGAAGCATTCAAAATGATTTGGATGCACGGTGTATACCCTGCCCAAAACTTCAGTTTTTTTAACACACGGGTAGCCTTGAACTGACCTACCCTGTAAGCGTCGCTTGAATATTTTATTATGAGTGTCCCATGTATAATAAGCGGGAATTTCAGCATACAGAAGTGTACGTGCGAAAGCGTCTGTTTTACACAAATTGAAAAACGCTGTTAAAGTAGTTGGAGGTGGATGTGCAACTATATCAGCTGCGTTATTTTCAGTGAAGTAAACCCGCTGTCCATTTTCTAGATGCACTGTGAGGTGAATAACTGTGGGATGATGCGCATGTATGTGGAAGTTAAGTATTCTCCAAATGGCTTCATTAGTGGAAATATAACGGCCGGTTTCATATCTCTTAACTTCATCATGAGCATTATTTTCCAATGTGAAGACAGCTTGATCATTGCCTTTATTTACATATTTACAAATGTACTTAATTGATTTTACACTATTACAATATTCGACATTGATATGTGCATTAAAAATCGTACAAAGGGGTTTATTGTATGGTACAACCCATCGGTTGTCTACATGAAACGTTGCATTCCCAGGGAGGGTAACTGTTGTTTCAAAGCCTCCAGCATCAGTAGGCAATCGTCGATATAATGGGTAACCATTTTGATCTGACCGAGTTTCATTTAAAAATTTCTTTGGATATCTCTTAGAGCATTTTCCTTCTTTGAGACATGGTGCAGAGCTGTTTAATGTTCCACATGGTCCATGAATCATGTTGTGTCTAATGATATCATGTAAAACTGGATCTGTTACAGGATCAGGAATTTCTGCACTGATAACAGAGTCTATGTCAGAGGATCTCAATTTTTGCTGAAGCCAAACCAGACAATGAGCATGTAGCAATCCTCTTTTCTGCCACTCAACAGTGTACATATGTGCTACAACCACTCCGAAAATGTTTCCTTTTGTAAGTAAATCCATAAGGACACGTAGCTTTAGATGAAAAACTCTTGCTATGAGGTCATGCCGATCATGTGGTTGTTGATATGGAAGGAGTTCATTCACAATCTCTGGCCATTTGGGATTGCAGGTAAAGGTTATAAATAAATCAGCAGTTCCATGTTTTCTCACATAGACCAATGCATCTTGTGTGCGTTCATGCATATATCGTGGTCCCCCAGTAAATGTTGCTGGTAGTATGGTCAAACGGCCCACATTTTCAATGTTGCCATCAATATTTACAGAATCTCTTAAGTGAATGTAATCAGCAACTCTTAGCTCCCTCTGATGAGTTTTAATGTAGATAAACCTCTCATGCTCTATTTTAGCATACATGTCAACTATGTATTGTTGGAATAGGTTCCTACATTTAATCAGAATATTAAAACTGTCGTCACGGACCATAATTCGGAATGCGTAGAAAGCATTAGCTGATATTTTTTTCCCTATTACTAATTCTTTATTTTGAGGATTTGTCTGCCATACAAAGAAATTATAACCTTCTTGACCTGTCCAATGAATGATTGGGTACTGTAAAGCATCATATGCCCAATGTGTTACAGCAATACGCTGTAGTTGATGGTTTCTGCGATGCAAGATGATATCTCGCTGATGAAATTCTTGACCGACTATTACAACAGCAACCTCAGGTGCATCTGGAACATTGAAACAACGTTTATGTTCTTGTCTTGGAGTTTTATCAGCATGTATAACTACTTTGAAATCATCACATGGAGCATGCTCCATAGCCATCTTGAAGTTTTTGATAAAGTTATTTTCTCGGTGAAGCATATTTTGCAAATCAAGAACAATGTCAAACTTTGTTTTGGGAGCATAATTACATCTTGTCGTAGCTTCTTGCTGATCATCATCCATGAAATATATTTGAAGATACTGTGGATTTCCAGTATCGATGGGAAGCAAAGAACCAAGTCTATGAGAAATCTGCCCACAAACTTTAAATGTCAGCATGTAGGCTCCTTGACGTATTTGTTCAGCACCGAAGCTTGTCATACTGAAGCAGTTATTATAACTCCGGACGTTGTTCAAGAAATGTGTTGAGTTAATTGAATTGTTATCAATAAGTGAGCGTAATGGTTCAGGAGGTATACCTAAATCTGGAAGAATAACTTTTCCACCAGAACAACAGATACCTGGTGATTTCCGATTCCATTTCTTTGCTTTGCATTGTCTGCAAGGTGTCCCATTACTCAATGTGCCAATTTGAACATCTGAGCGTAATTGATAAGTACGTGTAGCCTCATATGTACGTCCTTTGTGCAACCAGAAAGATGATTTAGGAGCAGTTGTGCGTAATGTGTGTCTCTGCATTTCTTCTAATATAGCCTGTCTGTTTTGCGCAACCCTAAGTTCCACATATGTGTTTATATCCGTAGGTTGTGACTGGTCCGCCTTATATAAGTCTGGGTCAAAAGTAACTTGATGTGACCCATAGTCCTGATTTGCATTTTCGTTCAAGGAAGTACCAGAAGTGTCTTCCTGAGAGTGTTCATAATGTTCCCATTGTCGACTTCTTTTTCTGGTTGCAACTGCTCTTGTATTACGACTAAGGGAAGTCTTTTTTGGTGGCATATTTTATAAAAGATTGTATTGTGTAAAAAGTGAAAAATTGTTATATACTCAACTAATGAGCTCTATGGTCTTGATGTTTGACTTTTGATATTTGATTGCCTTTTCAACTGAAAAAGAAGAAACTGACAGAATTAAGTTTATGTTTTTACTGCCCCCCTCTTCTACCGACGAAAGAAATAAATTCAACGATTTATCGATGTAGATAATATATAAGGGGAGTAAAGTTTATGTAAATGCAAACATCGGACTGTATTTTGCAAACGAAATAAACCGGTAATGATGTATATTTATTTGTTATTTATTGCGGACAAAAATGGAAATAATCATAGTTCTTGTAGTGGCCAATTTTTGTGGAAAAAAAACACATTGCTGTGGATGTTTCCAATACCCCGGTTTTGGGGAAGTTATAATCGCCCCCCGGCAAACAGAAGGACCCAATTATGTAAACTGTGTCAAACTGGGCGGGCAAAAATGAGGGACTTAGTTGTGCAAGCCGATTTATCCTAAATTTTTTGTAGGTTTCCTATGAGTTTTCTATTGTATTCGAAAGAGTAAGGAGTAAACTTAATGTGCCAAAGGGGAAAAAAGTATTTGTTCACGTGAAAAATAAAGTTTTCTGGGTCTATTTCCGAGTTAATTAGTAAAGTGAAGTGCTAAGACATTGAAAAAAAAACACCTTGTTAGTACAAAACATGAATTAATTATAGCCAAACCGAATGATATTGGCGTTCGCAAAAAACAACAAAGTAAAATTTCGTACATGACGCAATGGAAAATGTGTGTTAAAATCATTGGTAGATGTTCCTCCCCCCCAAAAAAAAGAAGTAAATAAAGAACGAAATAAAAAGTGGAGAAAGAGAGGTTCTACTGCAAACCGGAAAGAATAAAAATGCAACAATATTGAATAACCTCAAGAATCGTACGCTGAAAAATGTAAGTATGTGTATTTCATGGTAGAATAAAAATTTATAGTTTTTATTTATGTAGTTTGGTAGGGTAAAGTAATTACCCAGATATAGTTTTTGTAGTATCCCCTGGTGTTATTATTATTATTATTATTATTATTATTATTATTATTATTATTATTATTTGTTTTTTTTTCTTAAGTAATTGTGTATTTGTTTTGGTTTATTGGTTGTTGTTGTTGTATTATTTTGGTATATTTTATTTTGTGTAAGCGATCCGTTGTAGACGATGTGTTTTTGAAGTAAACCTGTTTGTCAGCATTGTGGGCGTAGTCGTAGTCGGTTTCTTCCCATTCGAATGTCGTCTGCTGACATTCAGATAGGCTTTGTATCAATGATTTAATAAAACTTCCACCAAGGGAAAAAAAGTAATAAATTGCAAAAAAAATAATAAATAAATAACCACTGATGTAATAAGTCACCCGTACCCTGAGTTTGAATTCCGAAATTAGTGCAAACATAGCATAATATAAAAGTAAAAAATAAAAAAAGAAGTCGTATTATCGTCTGATAGCGATCGCCCGATCCATGGCTAACGTGTAGTAACGTAAACCGGCCCCCAAGAAAAAGAACGAAAAGGGAAGTCCATGTACGTGAATATCGCCGCATATAAAATTCTATTTACCTGAATGTCGTCTGGTAAGTGGTACGGTGAAAAAGTAGAGGAACGTGGCACAAATAGAGTTGGCTACACAAGTAATAGTCGTAGAGTGATAGAGTGTAAGTAAAATCTGGAATATCAGGTTGTTTCGTTTCGTTTAAACAATTGAAAGAGCAGAAAAAGGAAAGAAAAGAACGAAAGAAGGAAAGACCGAAAGGAAAGATTATAAAGGAAGTTTGGTAAGAAATAGCTTTACAAAAGTGAAATATCGTGTAGACTGAAAACATAGGAAAGTAGACCCCCCACCACCATCAGCACAACAAAAGAAAATGAAAATGAAAATGTAACGATGTTAAATATGCCGTCCCGTAAATCGCAGTTCTGATTTTTAGAAAACCCTACCAACGCGATTCTAAAGTTAATGTAAGTTAAGTAATCGAAGTAATGTGTTCGGTAATGCAATTCAAGATAACGTATAGCGTTTAGTTTGTGTTTATGTTTATGGAAAGAAAGAGAAACATAGGGAAGTACCCCCACCACCATCACCCAAAAAGCGAAAAAGACAACGAAAGGTAAGAAAGAAAGAAAGAAAAAAAACGAAAGGAAAGAGCAAAACGGAAGTTGTGTTTGTGTAAGTAAGTTTGGTGCGTTTCACGTAAATGTCAATTCAGGTTTTCATAAAACTCTAACCACGCGGGGTATAACGAAATCGAAGTAATGTAATTGTGAATTCAATTCCAGGTAACGGATTGTATTCTGTTTTAATCTAATTTTATTCTAATAAATGCTTTAGAAATTGTGTTTATGTTTTATGCTAACCAATGGCAAAGTAAGCGTGGTTCGTTTCAGCGTAAGTCCAGTCGAGTTTTTAGATAAATTCTAACCGGTGGTCGGTTTTAAATGTCTCCTGTGAACGGTCTGGAACGGTGTAAGTGAGTGGCGGTGGAAGGATGAATTTAGTAGAGAGAGTATACTTTACTACTTCCATTAAATGTAACCGATTTTTAAAGTGGACTCTCACCAGACAGAATATAGGAAACTCTGATCAGCGAGATACTGGATATGTAATAAGCCTATAACATACGGCAGATGTCGTGATTCAGTTTGTGAATGATACGGCTGCACCAAATGTATACAGGTGCAGTCCTATAAAGGTCAAAGTCGGAGGGGAAAAATGAGTTCATTTTATTTATATAGAGATATCAGAAGAGAAATTTCGTGTGTAACTGTAGAAAGCCGAAAATAAATATTTTTTTAATCAAAACTGGAGAGTGAATATCTGCCTGTCAAAAGCCGAAACTAAACTATTGCTTTTATTAATTATAGTGATACAGTATTGTATTGTTTAAAGCAATCTATACTATACGTTGGTGATTAGTGGAAACTTTATATTTATATATCAAATGCTGAAAATAATATAGGGTTTGTGTTTTAATAAATAGTATAATTTCGGCTTTAAATTGACAGATACTAACTATTATTTATTATTATGTCTTATGAGTTTGTAATATTATATACATAGATTCAAAAAAGTTGTCAAAAATATATAAAAAAATAAATGTCATCAAAGGCAAGATAACTTACTTTTCTACCTAACTGGATACTTTTTTTTAGTGTTTTTATGTAAGGTAACATGTTATGTTTATTCAGCTTGAAAAACATACAGTGTTAACCGATATATTGGAACATTTTAAATAGCGCCATACTCTATGTTGAACATGGTAAGTTTAGGAAAATGAGTTAAAAATAAAAACTATAAAAATACTGTAAGTAACCCACCGAATATATCTCAGTCTATCTCACGGTAAGATATTGAGCGAGTTATTATCTTGCCTTTGAAAACATTTCTTTGTTATATATTTGTTTCTTTGACAACTTTTTCGAATCTATATGTATAGTAATACAAACCCATAATACATAATATTTAGTATCTGTCAATTGAAAGCAAAACTTATACTATTTCTTAAAATTATAATGGAATTTTTGTATATATTTATATCTGAAATCGAAACTATAGTATCACTATCTTTTAAAGCTAAATTACATTTAATATACTATTTCAAATTAATATATTATGTTGCAATTCACAATTCAGAGGGTTAAATTAAAAGGTAGTATTGCAACTGCTTTTATATCTTTTACTTTTCTGGTTAGATCAGTACCCGTTTTGTTGCTATGAGTCAATCCTCCCGTGCATTACACCCCTTTTTTGTAAGCATTGTAATATATCACATTTTCATAGTCTGTAAGTTTCTCTATTTTCGGAAACTATTGGCCAGATCTAACTGAAATGCAGAATAGACTTTTATAATTATAAATTGTTACACACCAATAGTGTAGTATCAGTTCGCTGCACAATGAGAATGTTTACGTATTAGTTACTTCCATATTATTATTATGAGGAATTATTCCCCGTTTTCACAAAAACTATTTGGTCGATCTGGTTGTAAATTTTGGATGAACATATACTCCTATTAATTTGTATTTTTTTTGTGCATTAATAATCGTATTGAAAATAATTTTCTATTTATTTTAGTTATTTATTTGTTTTCCTACTGAGCAAATAAGGCGTAAGG
>NW_027633772.1:0-12500 GCF_053919585.1 Euprymna scolopes | reverse complement strand
GAAAAATATCGTTTAACATTTCATTGATCTTCCAACTGTTCATATAACAAGAAGGGAACATTAGATCCTTGTAACCATATTTTACTCGACTTTATTTATATTTTTTAAAAAATTACAATTACTTCACGGATGTTTTTGTCGACACACGAGCAATCACAATTCCTATTGGAGAGAACTTGAATGCCAACAAGACACTATATTTCTTAGATCACCCTGTACAGAGGTTTGTCCGAACGGTTTGGCAAGAGAATACTTTTCCCAACACTAAACTTGACTAAATATCCAAAATCACGACTCAATTAAGACTTGTTTAGTATGGCTAGCTCACACTGGCTTTTACAATGAACAAGCCTGAGTGCCCGGTGTTGCTCAGCCTTGCCCGGCGTTGCCCGGCGTTGCCCGGCGTTGCCCGGCGTTGCCCGGCGTTGCCCGGCGTTGCCCGGGTTTTTTAAGGTATGGGTTAAGCAAAAAAAAAAAAATAGTGATAGTAGGCACGCAAGCTTGAAACGGTACCGAGAAAGAGATAAAGAATATGAAACAAAAAAGTGACGCCTTTGTTCTTCCGTCCATCGCCAAATCGGAAGTGGCGAAGGTTTAAATAAAGGCTAGTCAATCGAAAAGAAGGGGATGATTTCGAAAATACCGGCTAAGAAAGGGACCTCTCTTTGACGAAAAGTTTGGAGTTAAGGGTGAAGGCATTAAATTTCTTAGCGAATTCTTCGATATTTCTCGTCCGAGAGGTCGAGCTTCAAAATGATACCAATCTCCTGAAAATCCGTCGCCTCTAGCAAAAGTTTTAGACAGAAATGCATACATACATACATGATGATTGCAACGTCTTGTCAGACGCACGCCACTCCCTGAGTCACTAAAAGTCCATGTGCCCGAATATGACTTTTTAGTCCTGCCAGCGACTTGCTCATCCTCAAGCAGACATGACACTGAAAAGGCTCACTGATTTGTATGAGACTAACAGCAGCAGAACCTGTATTATCGTGGGCTTTCATATGATTAACAAAACCTGCCTTCGACAACAGAGCCCGATCACACACCTTACAGATCCAGAGATCTCCATGGTTGGGCGGCAAGGTTTGGCATTTCCTACATGCTCTCTTAAGCTTCGCTCGGTCTATTTTGGCTGCTTCATAGTGTTCTGCACCCCTGTGTATCAGTGTCCTCCACTGCTTGCGATCATACGCTAGGGACTCCCAACTGTCAACAGGAATATGAAAGCTCACCAGACACTCTTTGATGAACACGTTTTTTGGGCTTGTGCTGGGGTCTTTTTCCAAGAAAGAGCTCACCATAGAACAATTGCTTTGGGAGACGATAGTCTTCAAACCGGATGAGATGACCCGCGCAATGCAACTGGTTCTTAATAACAATGGTAGTAATACTGGTTGTTTTGGCCTTTTTTAAGACATATGTATCAGGGACAAAGCTATACCACTTTAAACCAAGAATGTGTCTAAGGCAGTGCTGATGGAACCTCTCGAGCAATTCTATATGTGACCGGTACAAGGTCCAGGTTTCAGATGCGTAGAGTAGGGATGGTACTACACATGCTTTATATACTGGAATTTTAGTTGTCAGAGTCAGATCACCGCCAGACCAGACTCTATCTTGTAACCTTCCAAAATCATTAGATGCCTTGCTGATTCTCTGTCTTATTTCCGCATTAAGAGTGCCATCATTTGATAAGGCACTCCCAAGGTAGACACACTTTTTAACGACTTCAAGGCGCTTTCCACAGACGAAGATATCAGGTTCCACATACAGATCATTGGGAGCGGGGGTGTACATGACTTTAGTTTTCTTAATGCTAACTGTCAGTCTGAAGCAGGTACAACCATTTGTAAAGAGATCCATCACTAGTTGCATATCTACTGGGGAGAGTGTTACCAGGTCAGCATCATCAGCATACAACAGTTCCCTAACAAGTCCATCACTAACAAGTGTTTTGGCTTGGAATCTTCTGAGATTGAACACCTTTCCAGTCGTTCGGAATCTTATATAAACACCCATATCACAATCGTGGAAACCATACCAGAGCACAGCAGTCAAATAGAACGAAAACAATGTCGGTGCAGCTATATCACCCTGCTTCACACCATTATCAATTGGGAATTCTTCCGAAAGCTGACCATTGAAGTTGATGCGACCTTTCATACTATGATGAAGTTGCTTGAACTTGTCTGTAAAAGCAGGTGTACAGCCAAATTTTTCCAGCACTTTCCAGAGAGCCTCACGGTAGACTGTGTCAAACGCCTTGGTAAAGTCCACAAAAACTTGGCAAAGAGGCATACGCTGTTCAATACATTTCTTCAAGAGCTGTCTAGCAGAAAACACCATATCCACAGTTCCTCGCCACCTCTAAATCCAGACTGGGATTCCGGAATGATATTAGGTCATATATACTTTCCAATCGGTTTAACAAAAGCCGTGCAAACACCATTCCAAACGCACTCAGCAGCGAGATACATCGATAATTCCACAATCAGAGATTGTACCCTTTCCTTTGTACAACATAACCAAGATGGCATCTACCTAATCTTGTGCAACCGGGTCACCCTGCTATACTGACAGTATCTAAGAGTGGACCACACAATGTACATTGGCACCACAATGTATCAGCAGCTCAACAGGGATGCCATCCAACACAGGGGTTTTGTTCGAGTTTATCTTTTTTATGTTCCGCAAGAGTCGCTTCAACATCAAGTTCCGGACAAAAGGAGCATTGAGGGATACTTCCTATTGCAGCAACATCAACATTGGATGGGTTATGAAAAAGATTATGAAAGTGTTCATGCCATCATTGCATAATTTCATCTGAGGTTTTCAGCAAGTTTTCCCCGTCGTTCGCCAGGAGTGGTGTAGTTGAAAAGGATTTCGGACCATAAGCCTGATGAAGCAGAGTGTAGAATGTCTTGACATCTCTATCATCGTAGGCAGTCTGTATCTCCCTGGCGAGGTCAGACTATCATTTGTTTTTTATTTGGCGCACACAACACTGAACCTCACTCCGAACAGAAGAAAGTGGGCAGCGAGCGCTGGCTCGTTCAGAGGTGAAGAGTTGAGAAGTTTCAAATAAGCTTTCCGCTTTCTATCAATTTGAGGCTTAATTTGATCGAAATTATCAGCAAACCAATCTCTATGTCTGGGAACCTTCAATCCAAGAACATCAACACCTTTTTGGTATACTGTATCTCTTACTGTCTCCCAGTCACAATCTGAGAAATCCACCTGGTTGAAAGCATATTTCAAGAAACTTCGTACGACTGGATCCTTCAATTTGGAAACATCAATACGTTTAGGCACTTTGACACCATTGAAACGGCTTTTTTGCGAACTGTAATTCTCAGTTTAGCTCTGACCATTAAATGATCAGTACCACAGTCAGCACCACGCATTACTCTAACTTTGCAAAAATTTCCAAGATCACCACGTCTACACAGTATGTAATCAAGCAAATGGCCAAGTTTAGATTGTGGATGAAACCAGGTCTCCTTGTGTTTCTGGTGGGAAAAAGTGTTGGTGATAACAAGATTTAGTTCACTGCAGAGATGGAGAAGCAGCATACCATTTGAATTGACTCTATCAATGCCATATGGACCCAATGGAGACCAAGTCTCATTGTCTGATCCAACCCGTGCATTGAAGTCACCAAGAACCACCAAACTCTCAGCGCTTGGCAAACCGGTTATAACAGATCTAAGTATATGATAAAAGGAAGTAATATCGTCTTCAGGCGAAGTAAGAGTCAGCGCATAGACAGAAAGAACATTCATATAACGACCAGCAGCAAGGGGCATTCTCAATGTCATTGCACGGTCATTTATGGCTACTGGCTCTTCGATCTTGTCAATTAAGGAGTTCTTAACTGCAAAACCAACACCAGCCTCACGCCTCTCCTTTTCAGCTCTACCAGACCAGAAGATCGTGTAGCCCGACTCGCGCTCAACTAGTTGATCCTCACCTGCGAAACGTGTCTCAGAGAGTGCAGCAATGTCTATATTGTATCTTTGTAATTCCTTAGTCAAAATTGCAGTCTTCCGTTCTAGTCTTTTACCATTGTCAATAAATGTTCTCACTTTCCAGCAACAGAGCTGGAGTGAGTGTCGTTTAGCATAATATCTTCTGTTCCTGTTACTATGGACAGCCATCGCCAATAGGCCATTTCTTTCTTTTCTTTTTTTTTCTTTTTTTGACAAATGTCTGAGGAAGTATCTGTACAAAGATGTTATTCCAGAGATTTAGCTTTGTACGATAGCTAGTCTCTCTCTCGGCTCAAAATCTTGATATCCAGCAACAAGCAAGAGCAAGATAGCCAGCAACAAATCAAACTGCAGACCAGCTTAATGCGGGTACTGGTCTTCCGCTTTGCTTTTTTAGATCAGAGATTTGCTTCGCCTAGAGAGGCTTCCTTCACCATGGCTTTCTGGAGCCCTCTCCACCCCAGATAAAACAAATCCCACACATGCAACATTATTTCGTTTATTTTTATTTAATTTTATTTTTATTTATTTTTTTTTTAATTGAGAGAAGCGTTTTATAAAAAAACGGTATAATTCCTCAATGGTCATGCCGATAGTGATGATGTTATAATTCAATGAATACACACGATAATAAACATGAAAAGAGAGCCACAGATGCAAAACGTAAAACAAAGCAGTCATGAATCTCAATGTTGTTGTTGTTTTTTTAAATACATACATAAATACATACATACATACATACATACATTTAAACTGACAGGTGAGATTTACATTGTAGATGACATACTATTGCTACACTATGTTACCCCAATTAAGACCACGAAATTGGGTATCCTACTAGATTAAATTAATTATTTGTTCTGGAATTCAGTAAGATCATGGGACAACAAGAAACGTACACTAGAACATTTAAAGGACAATTTTGAAGAGAAAAATTATTTTGCAGCTTCGTTACTTACTCAGTTTTGGGGAAGTAAAGAAACTTTAATGGAATATTCGATTATCTATATCTCTCATATAGAGACCAAGTGCTAATTCCATAATTGGCGGTCCTTGATTTATGAGAACGATAGAATTATACATTCTAGATTTTACGAAAGAATTAATGTCCAGAAATAGTACAATACAAAACATTGTTACAGCACTCATATTGTTAAAGGGTTACTAATATTGTTAAAAAGAAATACATAACGGTGTGATTACGGTTGTGAGAACAGAATATGCTTTTAAGTGTTTTGATTCTTGATTATATATCCGTTAATATCTTATATGCTTGTATATAGATTGATGTGGTTCTCGGTTGATTAGCTTAGTTTAACTATGGAAGATATATACACCAGAGTCAAACGAATATAAATAATATGCTGCCAGAACACTAGGGCTCCCATGTATTATAACCATAGTATACCTTGCCTAATACTTTCAAAACGAACATTTAGGCATGCCATTGTAAACATGGTTAGAAAATCCTGTATAGAATGTTCTGTCTGCGAGCATACACCTTCTTATGTATTGCTATAAGAGAAACAAAACTACATTTGAATTTAAAACCTTTTTTGAAAAATCAATCCATGTAACTTAATTATGTAGTAGAGCTGGCATCTATTCAATGTAGCAGCCGTCAACCTATATCACCGTCTTAATACGTGTCCGAAATGTAGGAGAATGCCCTTTTTACAAGTGCCGACAGGAGCATGACGAACACTCGGCGAATACTCGGCGAATATTCGGCGAATACCCAGCGGATTGTTGCGATAAGGCTGACTTTGGTGCTGTGGGAGGGTACATTGATGATATTTGAGACGTCGCACCAACGAATATATATATATATATATATATATATATATATATATATATATGTATATTTATATGTATATATATATATATGTATATGTATATATACATACATATGTATATGCATATTATACATGTGTATATGTATATATATATGTATATATATATATGTATATATATGCATATATATATGTCTATATACATATATATATGTATATATGTATATATGTATATATACATATATATATATGTATATATATATGTATATGTATATGCATGTATATGTATATGTATATATATATGTATATGTATATATATATATATATATATATGCATATATATATGTATATATATAGGTATCTATATATGCATATATATATATATATATATGTATATGTATACACACACGTATATATATATATATATATGTATATATGTATATATGTATAAATATATATATATATATATATATATATATATATATATATTCATAAGTTTGGGATTCGGTTTCGATTCAAGCTGAGGAAACCAAGTCATATAGATATATTTTTTTATTTTTGAAAACGCAACTTTATAATATATAAAAATCGAGAGAACATTAACTCTATAATAATAGGTACGAAATATGCAAGAATTAAAATAGCATATTTAAGCGTCCCTGCTAGCTTGCAGTTTTAACAAAAGAACTACAATAATATCAGATTCTTCTTGGCCTTCGGGACAAGATCAAAGTGTAGTATCTGTTCTTCAGATGCTGCACTTCTATTTCTTGTTCTCTTTTGGTGGAGGAGAAATCCTTCACGACTGAGACAATTTTTATTTTTGTACCTTTTCTCCACTTTAAAAAACGACCCTGGTGTCTAACTCTGTCCCGTGGGGAGGCATAGTAAATAGGTACAATAATATCAGAGCGACTCCATTTACGCTGAATATCTACAGAAAGCCAACACAAAACCTTTACATATGAATCAGTCCCCTGTGGAATTTCCACAGGTCCCCCTACTCATAATATTAATAGGAAAAGCAGGACCACGTTTTCATCTAAAAATATCAATTTGTCAGGAATTTTTATTTCCGTTGTAAATGTAAGTATATTGCTTCTTCTTTGCATTTTTAATTTAAGTAAAGAGTCTTGAAATAGAAAGACGTTGTACTGCGATGAAAAAAAACTCACATAAATATTCATGCAGTTTGATTCGAGAGAAAGATTGCAAACGGTTCCTATATTTAATATCACTTAAAATCCGAGCGATAAGCTCCATAAAATTTAAATCTGGAAAGAAAACATAATTATGATAATATATTTTGTGTTTTATTGCGACCTAGCACGCACGAACAGCATTGTCGGGGAATGTCTAATGACCGCCTATACGACAACAATAAATACTGCACCGTTGCTCACGTTTATACGAGGGGCTCACACGTTGTACGCAGTGTACGTCCCAAACGTATCCTAGACAAAATAATTCTAATTCACTTTTTTGTATCAACGACATCTATTTCCTCATTCTCCCGCCACGCTTGATTTCTAGATACGTCGGCGACGTCTCTAATGTTATTGTCATCTCTAACATACTCTTTCTCATGACATTTACGTTATTTCACATTTCGTATTCATTGGGTATAATACGTATTTGTCTTCTATTATATAACTCTTCCCTGTCTGTTTAAATGTATGTATCTATGTGTGTATGTATGTATGTATGTATGTATGTATGTATCTCTGCCTAAAACTTTCGACAGAGGGGACGGATTTTCACAATGTCGGTAACGTTTTTAAGCTCGACCCTTCGGATTACAAGTATCGAAAAATTAGTTAAAAACATTAACTCCTTCACCCTTTACTGGGCACTTTTCTACAAGTAGGGGTCGATATTTTCGAAAGTCATCGCCTTTTTTCGATTCACTAGCCTTAATTCAAACCTTCGCCACTATCGGTTTGGGGATGGACGTAACGGCAAAGACGTCATGTTTTTTTCATGTTCTTTTCTTTCTTTGCGGTACGGGTTCGAGCCTGCATGCCTACTACCACGTTTTTTTTGTTTGTTTATTTTTTTTGGGGGGGGGGCTAAACACACACCTCCAAAATACCGGGCAACGCCGTTAACCCATGCTAGTACTTTCTAAGGCTTCGTAATTCCCGCGTCCTGCAATGCATGAAGCAGTCAATATAAACTATCGTTTCCTTTCTGAAGCCACGCCCCAGTGTCCCTACAGCATATCTACATTGCGATCAAATCTCTCTCAAATGTTTTCATCGGGTAATTATTATATATTAAACTACTTGATTGTCATTTATATTTGGGGCCAATGTTAGATTATGTTCAAGTCAGCTTAGCCATCATTTCTACAATAATAACTATATTTTTATTTACAAAGGTATTACCACATATCACGGTTCGGAGGCCATTCGAGGATAAGTGTTAATGTGTTTATTGTAGTCATTGGGGTAGTGGCGTAATAATCGTTTGTATTGGAAATTTGCTATAATTATATTATTTGCGAGCATGGTTCAATAAGAACTTGTTTACATTGGACTTGAAGACAACGATATTGTAATTGATATTGAGAAGGTGGGCTCTCTCTACCGTGCTAGAAAACTTCTAACACCCGAAAGTATCCTGTACCTCTATAAGGCCACTATTCGCCCATGTATGGAGTATTGCTGTCATATTTGGGCCGGTGCATCGGCTACTAGTCTCTCGCTCCTTGACAGGGTTCAAAAGAGAGTCGCAAATCTGATAGGCCCTAAACTGGCATCAAAACTTCAGCCTCTGTCCCATCGTCGAAACGTTGCATCCCTCTGCCTGTTCTACAAGTATTATAATGGTGAATGCTCTGAAGAACTGCAAGCACTTGTGCCCCCACGACGTGAACACCCTCGACAGACCCGGCAAGCTACAAAATCCCACCCCCACACTGTAGAGATCCCTAGATGTAAAATATCTTTCTACTCCAGTAGTTTCTTCCCCAGAACTGCTAGACTTTGGAATTCCATTCCAGGTTACTGCTTCCCCAACTGTACTGACATGCATAAGTTCAAGTGCAACGTGAACCAACATCTCGCTGCCCTAATCCCTACATAGTACCCCAGTAGATGTTTCCCCTGATAGTAGCCCCCTACATTAAAGTGGCAATGTGCCTTCTTTGGGGTGAAAATGTAATAAAAAAAAATTAAAAAAATCAGCTGCAAATAAACCAGCGAAAAAGACTTCCACGGGTGAATAGTTCTAGGGTAGAAGTTTTGTGCATGGAATCCACGTTAAGTTAAGATATCGATACAGAATAAGGGAATTTCTTGATAATGAAGTGTTTTTTTTTTTTTTAAAGATTGGTGATGGGAAGACCATAGATTAGAGCCCAGTCGAACATTGCTATGAAAATAGAGATAGAGCAGAGACAGTATCGCAATGATCCTTCTGTTGGAAAGAGGTTGCAGAGAAGAAAGTGTGGCTTCTGATTTCTTAGTCTTTGATTTTTTTACAAAGGTATTGCAACATATCACGGTTCGGAGGCCATTCGAGGATAAGTGTTAATGTGTTTATTGTAGTAATTTGGGAAGTGGCGTAATAATCGTTTGTATTGGAAATTTGCTATAATTATATTATTTGCGAGGGTTTGGTTTTGTTATCTCATATCTATACAGCATAATCACGTTGACATACCAATTCTCGTGAGATTACTGTGGTTAAGCAACATTAAGGCTGGCCAGTTTCAGTTTAGAACTTCCACTATCTCTTTCATTCCACCTACCACTCAGTAAACAACTCAACACACAATAGCCTTCACTATCTTACACTAAGATTTGCTATAATAATAGTAATGTGAAAATTTGTAACGTTTTATTTTTTTGTGAAAGGTAACAACTAATTTTTTAAATGGTTTATGTATATCCAATACTGTGTTCTACCGTTTACTCTCTAATGATTTCATTTTCAGCGATATTCTTTGTAAGCAAATTCTGCTTCGCTCATTAACATGTTTATTTTTCTAGATATTTTCTTCTTTTTTTGTGTGTAATACTGTCTTGATGACAGAGTTGGTAAAAGTTCGAAAAGACAATGCCCGTTAATTAGGTCGTGTTAAATTACGTATTTTTTCCCTGAAGGCGCCAACAAAAATGTAAAAGTTTGATTTCAATTAATTACCTGCACACACACACACATACACATACACATACACACACATACACACATACATGTATTATATTTATATATATATATATATGTATATATATACATATATATATAATATAATATACTAGTAAGCCGCCTGTCGTTATCCAATCGTAAGATACGCTTAAATATGATATTTTAATTCATGCAGATTACGTATTTACTATTATAAAGCCTATGTTAAATCAATTATTATATTAAACATTATATATAGCAGTGATTTTTTAAAAATATACTTAGGTTCCAGTTAAAATCAATACAAATCTTAAAAACTTTCGACTCTCATATAAGCCCAGGTATATATATATATATATATATATATATATATATATATATATATATATATATATATATATATATATATATATATATTCGTTGACCCCAATTTTAGCTGATATTTTTTTCGGTTATTACGAATCCGTTATGTTTAAGTCTGCAACAAAACCCACCACATATTTCAGAGAAGTTGACGACACTTTTTGCTATGTCTTCATCGCAAAGTGAAGCGTTATCTTTTTTTAATAGGTTGAATTCCTTGCATGGGACTCTTAACTTCACTATGGAAAGTGAGAAAGGACGATTCTCTTCCCTTCTTGAATGTTCTTGTTGCACGTTCAAGAAGGGGCTTTCTCACTATCATTTATAGGAAGCCCACTTTTACTGGCTTATATGTGAACTGACCCTCCTTTGTAACCAAATCACGCAAGGTCGGCTTAATTAATACGCTGGTGCATAACGCTCTCGTAATATATTCAGCTAATAGATTAGACTCCGAACTTGATAAGATCAGAGAAATATTTATCAATAATGCTTATCCTTTAGACCTTATTGAAGACTGCATTGACAAGAAGATTGATGATTTTAAATCCCCTAAAAAGTTTGAGCCTGCGAAATGCCCGTTTTATTTAAAATTATCGTGGATTAAAGTATTAAATTGTCAAAACAGATTGTTAGAAGTGTTTATGAGTGCTTCTAGTCAGTTTCCTTGCGTTTGGTATACACTAAGAAACCTACTTTTCCTTCTTTTCGGAAAGATACTTTACCTTACACCCAAATTAGTCATATTGTTTATCAATTTAAATGCCAGTGCGGTGCTAGTTATGTTGGGCGAACATCTTCGCATTTGTTAACTCGTATAAACCAGCACGTTCCATCTAAAATTAGACGGGGTAGGGTAGGCTCTGGTAGTCTTCCTCCTTCCGTAGCCTTGGACTCTGCCATTGGCCAGAATTTGGTTGACAATCCATGCTGTGCTGATAAATATAAAATGCAATGGTTCGACGTGTTACACAGAGCAGCCTCCAAAAACCATTTAAAGATTGTGGAGTCTGTCTCTTTTGCGGTTCGAAAGCCTTCTTTATGCCGGAAAAGGAGACAACGAAAACATTCTTTCTCTTTGGGGAACTTTGGCCTGTTTTCCCCCGTTTTGTCCCCCCTTTCCCCTCGTTGTGAAGAAGTTTAGTTTTAATCGCTTTTAAACGCAGTTTCAGATCAAATTATTCTTTTAATCGTGTTTTTTTCTTAGTTTTGGTATATTCATATTCCCCCGTAGTCCTCTTTAATTTCGCCATTAATATTGTTTTTGTATGCTATCGACTTCTCCTGACGAGACGATAACAGGAAGAGCTCTCGAGGAATTCCCGTATATCTATATCATTATAAAACTCAAATGACCTTGTAACGAGTGATGTAACCCACTTTCCGGTTTATGACATCCGGTTCCGCATGCGTGCATAAACATTAACCCATAACAACGTAAACAAATCAACACAAATCGCTTCTTTTGCAGATTTTGACCAGCGCACTGAAATATTAAGGTTATTATTTCGAAATTATTATTTAACATGGGAGAAGTGGGGGTGTTTTGCAACTATTCTTAATTACAACTATACTGTCGCTATTTGCTTACAACTAAACAATTTTAACCCGTTGACAAACATAAAAACAAGTGTAGTAAAACCAAGACTACTACTACTACTACTAATACTACTACAACTACTACTACTACTCTCTATCCGTCCATTTTCCTCCCTTCCTTCTTCCTTTTTATTTTTTGTTAACATTTCTAGATACAAAATAGTTGTGTGAGAACGGTGAATTTGTTGATACATTTACTAACCTGTTTCAATATTAGTTTTGTTTTATTTTATTTATTTAGGTTTTATTTTTTTGCTTAAAGTTTTTTTAATTATTTTTTTTTTTTTAGATTTTAAGTTCTTTAACTTGGTTGAAAGATTCCAATATGGATTTTTCATTCTTATATTTCTCATCGGTAGATTCATGTGCGTTTTTGCTGCTAAATGACTTTCGTCGGCGTTCGATTTGTAGGAAAATCATGTTTAATTTTCGATTTTTGAACGATTAATCAGGAAAGGTAACTTTATACCAATAGGGAGGAGTGTTTTTTTCATGTTTGTGTGATCCAGCCACGAGTTTTCATTTTAATATACTTTCATAAAAATGTTTCTGTTATGTCAAAAAAAAAAAACCTGTTTTATTTTGGTCACAAGTGTCACGCTCATAGATGAATCTCATA
>NW_027633771.1:0-31718 GCF_053919585.1 Euprymna scolopes | reverse complement strand
AAGGGAAATTACTGTATGAACTTAATCTAAGTCTTACTAGATTTATCCGCACTTTTTAGCCTATTTCCAACATAAAAATGGCATAAAATCAAGGGAAATTACTGTATGAACTTAATCTAAGTCTTACTAGATTTATCCGCACTTTTTAGCCTATTTCCAACATAAAAATGGCATAAAATCAAGGGAATTTACTGTATGAACTTAATCTAAGTTATACTTGATTTATCCGCACCTTTTAGCCTATTTCCAACATAAAAATGGCATAAAATCAAGGGAAATTACTGTATGAACTAAATCTAAGTCTTACATGATTTATCCGCACTTTTTAGCCTATTACCAACATAAAAATAGCATAAAATCAAGGGAAATTACTGTATGAACTTAATCTAAGTCTTACTAGATTTATCCGCACTTTTTAGCCTATTTCCAACAATAAAATGGCATAAAATCAAGGGAAATTACTGTATGAACTTAATCTAAGTCTTAGTAGATGTATCCACACTTTTTAGACTATTTCCAACATCAAAATAGCATACAATCAAGGGAAATTACTGTATGAACTTAATCTAAGTCTTACTAGATTTATCCGCACTTTTTAGCCTATTTCCAACATAAAAATGGCATAAAATCAAGGGAAATTACTGTATGAACTTAATCTAAGTCTTACTAGATTTATCCGCACTTTTTAGCCTATTTCCAACATAAAAATGGCATAAAATCAAGGAAAATTACTGTATGAACTTAATCTAAGTCTTACTAGATTTATCCGCACTTGTTAGCCTATTTCCAACATAAAAATGGCATAAAATCAAGGGAAATTACTGTATGAACTTAATCTAAGTCTTACTAGATTTAGCCGCACTTTTTAGCCTATTTCCAACATAAAAATGGCATAAAATCAAGGGAAATTACTGTATGAACTTAATCTAAGTCTTACTAGATTTAGCCGCACTTTTTAGCCTATTTCCAACATTAAAATGGCATAAAATCAAGGAAAATTACTGTATGAACTTAATCTAAGTCTTACATGATTTAGCCGCACTTTTTAGCCTATTTGCAACATAAAAATGGCATAAAATCAAGGGAAATTACTGTATGAACTTAATCTAAGTCTTACTAGATTTATCCGCACTTTTTAGCCTATTTCCAACATAAAAATGGCATAAAATCAAGGGAAATTACTGTATGAACTTAATCTAAGTCTTACATGATTTAGCCGCACTTTTTAGCCTATTTCCAACATAAAAAATTACTGTATGAACATAATCTAAGTCTTACTAGATTTAGCCGCACTTTTTAGCCTATTTCCAACATAAAAATGGCATAAAATCAAGGAAAATTACTGTATGAACTTAATCTAAGTCTTACTAGATTTATCCGCACTTGTTAGCCTATTTCCAACATAAAAATGGCATAAAATCAAGGGAAATTACTGTATGAACTTAATCTAAGTCTTACTAGATTTATCCGCACTTTTTAGCCTATTTGCAACATAAAAATGGCATAAAATCAAGGGAAATTACTGTATGAACTTAATCTAAGTCTTACTAGATTTATCCGAACTTTTTAGCCTATTTCCAACACAAAAATGGCATAAAATTAACGGAAATTACTGTATGAACTTAATCTAAGTCTTACTAGATTTAGCCGCCCTTTTTAGCCTATGTCCAACATAAAAATGGCATAAAATCAAGGGAAATTACTGTATGAACTTAATCTAAGTCTTACTAGATTTATCCGCACTTTTTAGCCTATTTCCAACATAAAAATGGCATAAAATCAAGGGAAATTACTGTATGAACTTAATCTAAGTCTTACTAGATTTAGCCGCACTTTTTAGCCTATTTCCAACATAAAAATGGCATAAAATCAAGGGAAATTACTGTATGAACTTAATCTAAGTCTTACTAGATTTATCCGCACTTTTTAGCCTATTTCCAACATAAAAATGGCATAAAATCAAGGGAAATTACTGTATGAACTTAATCTAAGTCTTACTAGATTTAGCCGCACTTTTTAGCCTGTTTGCAACATAAAAATGGCATAAAATCAAGGGAAATTACTGTATGAACTTAATCTAAGTCTTACTAGATTTATCCGCACTTTTTAGCCTATTTCCAAAATAAAAATGGCATAAAATCAAGGGAAATTACTGTATGAACTTAATCTAAGTCTTACTAGATTTAGCCGCACTTTATAGCCTATTTCCAACAGAAAAATGGCATAAAATCAAGGGGAATTACTGTATGAACTTACTCTAAGTCTTACTAGATGTAGCCGCACTTTTTAGCCTATTTCCAACATAAAAATGGCATAAAATCAAGGGAAATTACTGTATGAACGTAATCTAAGTCTTACTAGATTTATCAGCACTTTTTAGCCTATTTCCAACATAAAAATGGCATAAAATCAAGGGAAATTACTGTATGAACTTAATCTAAGTCTTACTAGATTTATCCGCACTTTTTAGCCTATTTCCAACATAAAAATGGCATAAAATCAAGGGAAATTACTGTATGAACTTAATCTAAGTCTTACTAGATTTATCCGCACTTTTTAGCCTATTTCCAACATAAAAAATGGCATAAAATCAAGGGAAATTACTGTATGAACTTAATCTAAGTCTTACTAGATTTATCCGCAGTTTTTAGCCTATTTCCAACATAAAAATGGCATAAAATCAAGGGAAATTACTGTATGAACTTAATCTAAGTCTTACTAGATTTATCCGAACTTGTAAGCCTATTTCCAACATAAAAATGGCATAAAATCAAGGGAAATTACTGTATGAACTTAATCTAAGTCTTACTAGATTTATCCGCACTTTTTAGCCTATTACCAACATAAAAATGGCATAAAATCAAGGGAAATTACTGTATGTACTTAATCTAAGTCTTACTAGATTTAGCCGCACTTTTTAGCCTGTTTGCAACATAAAAATGGCATAAAATCAAGGGAAATTACTGTATGAACTTAATCTAAGTCTTACTAGATTTATCCGCACTTTTTAGCCTATTTCCAACACAAAAATGGCATAAAATCAACGGAAATCACTGTATGAACTTAATCTAAGTCTTACTAGATTTAGCCGCACTTTTTAGCCTATTTCCAACATAAAAATGGCATAAAATCAAGGTAAATTACTGTATGAACTTAATCTAAGTCTTACTAGATTTATCCGCACTTTTTAGCCTATTTCCAACATAAAAATGGCATAAAATCAAGGGAAATTACTGTATGAACTTAATCTAAGTCTTACTAGATTTATCCGCACTTTTTAGCCTATTTCCAACATAAAAATGGCATAAAATCAACGGAAATTACTGTATGAACTTAATCTAAGTCTTACTAGATTTATCCGCACTTTTTAGCCTATTTCCAACATAAAAATGGCATAAAATCAAGGGAAATTACTGTATGAACTTAATCTAAGTCTTACTTGATTTATCCGCACTTTTTAGCCTATTTCCAACATAAAAATGGCATAAAATCAAGGGAAATTACTGTATGAACTTAATCTAAGTCTTACTAGATTTAGCCGCACTTTTTAGCCTATTTCCAACATAAAAATGGCATAAAATCAAGGGAAATTACTGTATGAACTTAATCTAAGTCTTACTAGATTTATCCGCACTTTTTAGCCTATTTCCAACATAAAAATGGCATAAAATCAAGGGAAATTACTGTATGAACTTAATCTAAGTCTTACTAGATTTAGCCGCACTTTTTAGCCTATTTCCAACATAAAAATGGCATAAAATCAAGGGAAATTACTGTATGAACTTAATCTAAGTCTTACTAGATTTACGTCACTTTTAAGCCTATTTCCAACAAAAAAAATGGCATAAAATCAAGGGAAATTACTGTATGAACTTAATCTAAGTCTTACTAGATTTATCCGCACTTTTTAGCCTATTTCCAACATAAAAATGGCATAAAATCAAGGGAAATTACTGTATGAACTTAATCTAAGTCTTACTAGATTTATCCGCACTTTTTAGCCTATTTCCAACATAAAAATGGCATAAAATCAAGGGAAATTACTGTATGAACTTAATCTAAGTCTTACTAGATTTATCCGCACTTTTTAGCCTATTTGCAACATAAAAATGGCATAAAATCAAGGGAATTTACTGTATGAACTTAATCTAAGTCTTACTAGATTTATCCGCACTTTTTAGCCTATTTCCAACAGAAAAATGGCATAAAATCAAGGGAAATTACTGTATGAACTTAATCTAAGTCTTACATAGATTTATCCGCACTTTTTAGCCTATTTCCAACATAAAAATGGCATAAAATCAAGGGAAATTACTGTATGAACTTAATCTAAGTCTTACTAGATTTATCCGCACTTTTTAGCCTATTTCCAACATAAAAATGGCATAAAATCAAGGGAAATTACTGTATGAACTTAATCTAAGTCTTACTAGATTTATCCGCACTTTTTAGCCTATTTCCAACATAAAAATGGCATAAAATCAAGGGAAATTACTGTATGAACTTAATCTAAGTCTTACTAGATTTACGTAACTTTTTAGCCTATTTCCAACATAAAAATGGCATAAAATCAAGGGAAATTACTGTATGAACTTAATCTAAGTCTTACTAGATTTATCCGCACTTTTTAGCCTATTTCCAACGTAAAAATGGCATAAAATCAAGGGAAATTACTGTATGAACTTAATCTAAGTCTTACTAGATTTATCGTCACTTTTTAGCCTATTTCCAACATAAAATGGCATAAAATCAAGGGAAATTACTGTATGAACTTAATCTAAGTCTTACTAGATTTATCCGCACTTTTTAGCCTATTTCCAACATAAAAATGGCATAAAATCAAGGGAAATTACTGTATGAACTTAATCTAAGTCTTACTAGATTTAGCCGCACTTTTTAGCCTATTTCCAACATAAAAATGGCATAAAATCAAGGGAAATTACTGTATGAACTTAATCTAAGTCTTACTTGATTTATCCGCACTTTTTAGCCTATTTCCAACATAAAAATGGCATAAAATCAAGGGAAATTACTGGTATGAACTTAATCTAAGTCTTACTAGATTTATCCGCACTTTTTAGCCTATTTCCAACATAAAAATGGCATAAAATCAAGGGAAATTACTGTATGAACTTAATCTAAGTCTTACTAGATTTATCCGCACTTTTTAGCCTATTTGCAACATAAAAATGGCATAAAATCAAGGAAAATTACTGTATGAACTTAATCTAAGTCTTACTTGATTTATCCGCACTTTTTAGCCTATTTCCAACATAAAAATGGCATAAAATCAAGGGAAATTACTGTATGAACTTAATCTAAGTCTTACTAGATTTAGCCGCACTTTTTAGCCTATTTCCAACATAAAAATGGCATAAAATCAAGGGAAATTACTGTATGAACTTAATCTAAGTCTTACTAGATTTATCCGCACTTTTTAGCCTATTTCCAACATAAAAATGGCATAAAATCAAGGGAAATTACTGTATGAACTTAATCTAAGTCTTACTAGATTTATCTGCACTTTTTAGCCTATTTCCAACATAAAAATGGCATAAAATCAAGGGAAATTACTGTATGAACTTAATCTAAGTCTTACTAGATTTAGCCGCACTTTTTAGCCTATTTCCAACATAAAAATGGCATAAAATCAAGGGAAATTACTGTATGAACTTAATCTAAGTCTTACTAGATTTATCCGCACTTTTTAGCCTATTTCCAACATAAAAATGGCATAAAATCAAGGGAAATTACTGTATGAACTTAATCTAAGTCTTACTAGATTTAGCCGCACTTTTTAGCCTATTTCCAACATAAAAATGGCATAAAATCAAGGGAAATTACTGTATGAACTTAATCTAAGTCTTACTAGATTTACGTCACTTTTAAGCCTATTTCCAACAAAAAAATGGCATAAAATCAAGGGAAATTACTGTATGAACTTAATCTAAGTCTTACTAGATTTATCCGCACTTTTTAGCCTATTTCCAACATAAAAATGGCATAAAATCAAGGGAAATTACTGTATGAACTTAATCTAAGTCTTACTAGATTTATCCGCACTTTTTAGCCTATTTCCAACATAAAAATGGCATAAAATCAAGGGAAATTACTGTATGAACTTAATCTAAGTCTTACTAGATTTATCCGCACTTTTTAGCCTATTTGCAACATAAAAATGGCATAAAATCAAGGGAATTTACTGTATGAACTTAATCTAAGTCTTACTAGATTTATCCGCACTTTTTAGCCTATTTCCAACAGAAAAATGGCATAAAATCAAGGGAAATTACTGTATGAACTTAATCTAAGTCTTACTAGATTTATCCGCACTTTTTAGCCTATTTCCAACATAAAAATGGCATAAAATCAAGGGAAATTACTGTATGAACTTAATCTAAGTCTTACTAGATTTATCCGCACTTTTTAGCCTATTTCCAACATAAAAATGGCATAAAATCAAGGGAAATTACTGTATGAACTTAATCTAAGTCTTACTAGATTTATCCGCACTTTTTAGCCTATTTCCAACATAAAAATGGCATAAAATCAAGGGAAATTACTGTATGAACTTAATCTAAGTCTTACTAGATTTACGTAACTTTTTAGCCTATTTCCAACATAAAAATGGCATAAAATCAAGGGAAATTACTGTATGAACTTAATCTAAGTCTTACTAGATTTATCCGCACTTTTTAGCCTATTTCCAACGTAAAAATGGCATAAAATCAAGGGAAATTACTGTATGAACTTAATCTAAGTCTTACTAGATTTATCGTCACTTTTTAGCCTATTTCCAACATAAAATGGCATAAAATCAAGGGAAATTACTGTATGAACTTAATCTAAGTCTTACTAGATTTATCCGCACTTTTTAGCCTATTTCCAACATAAAAATGGCATAAAATCAAGGGAAATTACTGTATGAACTTAATCTAAGTCTTACTAGATTTAGCCGCACTTTTTAGCCTATTTCCAACATAAAAATGGCATAAAATCAAGGGAAATTACTGTATGAACTTAATCTAAGTCTTACTTGATTTATCCGCACTTTTTAGCCTATTTCCAACATAAAAATGGCATAAAATCAAGGGAAATTAACTGTATGAACTTAATCTAAGTCTTACTAGATTTATCCGCACTTTTTAGCCTATTTCCAACATAAAAATGGCATAAAATCAAGGGAAATTACTGTATGAACTTAATCTAAGTCTTACTAGATTTATCCGCACTTTTTAGCCTATTTGCAACATAAAAATGGCATAAAATCAAGGAAAATTACTGTATGAACTTAATCTAAGTCTTACTTGATTTATCCGCACTTTTTAGCCTATTTCCAACATAAAAATGGCATAAAATCAAGGGAAATTACTGTATGAACTTAATCTAAGTCTTACTAGATTTAGCCGCACTTTTTAGCCTATTTCCAACATAAAAATGGCATAAAATCCAAGGGAAATTACTGTATGAACTTAATCTAAGTCTTACTAGATTTATCCGCACTTTTTTAGCCTATTTCCAACATAAAAATGGCATAAAATCAAGGGAAATTACTGTATGAACTTAATCTAAGTCTTACTAGATTTATCTGCACTTTTTAGCCTATTTCCAACATAAAAATGGCATAAAATCAAGGGAAATTACTGTATGAACTTAATCTAAGTCTTACTAGATTTATCCGCACTTTTAGCCATATTTCCAACATAGAAATGGCATAAAATCAAGGGAAATTACTGTATGAACTTAATCTAAGTCTTACTAGATTTATCCGCACTTTTTAGCCTATTTCCAACATAAAAAATGGCATAAAATAAAGGGAAATTACTGTATGAACTTAATCTAAGTCTTACTTGATTTATCCGCACTTTTTAGCCTATTTCCAACATAAAAATGGCATAAAAATCAAGGGAAATTACTGTATGAACTTAATCTAAGTCTTACTAGATTTATCGTCACTTTTTAGCCTATTTCCAACATAAAAATGGCATAAAATCAAGGGAAATTACTGTATGAAACTTAATCTAAGTCTTACTAGATTTATCCGCACTTTTTAGCCTATTTCCAACATAAAAATGGCATAAAATCAAGGGAAATTACTGTATGAACTTAATCTAAGTCTTACTAGATTTAGCCGCACTTTTAAGCCTATTTCCAACATAAAAATGGCATAAAATCAAGGGAAATTACTGTATGAACTTAATCTAAGTCTTACATGATTTATTATCCACTTTTAGCCTATTTCCAACATAAAAATGGCATAAAATCAAGGAAAATTACTGTATGAACTTAATCTAAGTCTTACTAGATTTATCCGCACTTGTTAGCCTATTTCCAACATAAAAATGGAATAAAATCAAGGGAAATTACTGTATGAACTTAATCTAATTCTTACTAGATTTATCCGCACTTTTTAGCCTATTTCCAACATAAAAATGGCATAAAATCAAGGGAAATTACTGTATGAACTTAATCTAAGTCTTACTAGATTTATCCGCACTTTTTAGCCTATTTCCAACATAAAAATGGCATAAAATCAAGGGAAATTACTGTATGAACTTAATCTAAGTCTTATTAGATTTATCCGCACTTTTTAGCCTATTTCCAACATAAAAATGGCATAATATCAAGGGAAATACTGTATGAACTTAATCTAAGTCTTACTAGATTTATCCGCACTTTTTAGCCAATTTCCAACATAAAAATGGCATAAAATCAAGGGAAATTACTGTATGAACTTAATCTAAGTCTTACTAGATTTATCCGCACTTTTTAGCCTATTTCCAACAAAAAATGGCATAAAATCAAGGGAATTACTGTGTGAACTTAAATCTAAGTCTTACTAGATTTATCCGCACTTTTTAGCCTATTTCCAACATAAAAATGGCATAAAATCAAGGGAAATTACTGTATGAACTTAATCTAAGTCTTACTAGATTTATCCGCACTTTTTAGCCTATTTCCAACATAAAAAATGGCATAAAATCAAGGGAAATTACTGTATGAACTTAATCTAAGTCTTACTAGATTTATCCGAACTTGTAAGCCTATTTCCAACATAAAAATGGCATAAAATCAAGGGAAATTAGTGTATGAACTTAATCTAAGTCTTACTAGATTTATCCGCACTTTTTAGCCTATTTCCAACATAAAAATGGCATAAAATCAAGGGAAATTACTGTATGAACTTAATCTAAGTCTTACTAGATTTATCCGCACTTTTTAGCCTATTTCCAACAATAAAATGGCATAAAATCAAGGGAATTACTGTATGAACTTAATCTAAGTCTTACTAGATTTATCCGCACTTTTTAGCCTATTTCCAACATAAAAATGGCATAAAATCAAGGGAATTACTGTATGAACTTAATCTAAGTCTTACTAGATTTATCCGCACTTTTTAGCCTATTTCCAACATAAAAATGGCATAAAATCAAGGGAATTACTGTATGAACTTAATCTAAGTTATACTTGATTTATCCGCACCTTTTAGCCTATTTCCAACATAAAAATGGCATAAAATCAAGGGAAATTACTGTATGAACTAAATCTAAGTCTTACATGATTTATCCGCACTTTTTAGCTTATTACCAACATAAAAATAGCATAAAATCAAGGGAAATTACTGTATGAACTTAATCTAAGTCTTACTAGATTTATCCGCACTTTTTAGCCTATTTCCAACAATAAAATGGCATAAAATCAAGGGAAATTACTGTATGAACTTAATCTAAGTCTTAGTAGATGTACCACACTTTTTAGCCTATTTCCAACATCAAAATAGCATACAATCAAGGGAATTACTGTATGAACTTAATCTAAGTCTTACTAGATTTATCCGCACTTTTTGGCCTATTTCCAACATAAAAATGGCATAAAATCAAGGCAAATTACTGTATGAACTTAATCTAAGTCTTACTAGATTTATCCGCACTTTTTAGCTATTTCCAACATAAAAATGGCATAAAATCAAGGGAAATTACTGTGTGAACTTAATCTAAGTCTTACTAGATTTATCCGCACTTTTTAGCCTATTTCCAACATAAAAATGGCATAAAATCAAGGGAAATTACTGTATGAACTTAATCTAAGTCTTACTAGATTTATCCGCACTTTTTAGCCTATTTCCAACATAAAAATGGCATAAAATCAAGGCAAATTACTGTATGAACTTAATCTAAGTCTTACTAGATTTATCCGAACTTGTAAGCCTATTTCCAACATAAAAATGGCATAAAATCAAGGGAAATTAGTGTATGAACTTAATCTAAGTCTTACTAGATTTATCCGCACTTTTTAGCCTATTTCCAACATAAAAATGGCATAAAATCAAGGGAAATTACTGTATGAACTTAATCTAAGTCTTACTAGATTTAGCCGCACTTTTTAGCCTGTTTGCAACATAAAAATGGCATAAAATCAAGGGAAATTACTGTATGAACTTAATCTAAGTCTTACTAGATTTATCCGCACTTTTTAGCCTATTTCCAACATAAAAATGGCATAAAATCAAGGGAAATTACTGTATGAACTTAATCTAAGTCTTACTAGATTTATCCGCACTTTTTAGCCTATTTCCAACATAAAAATGGCATAAAATCAAGGGAATTTACTGTATGAACTTAATCTAAGTTATACTTGATTTATCCGCACCTTTTAGCCTATTTCCAACATAAAAATGGCATAAAATCAAGGGAAATTACTGTATGAACTAAATCTGAGTCTTACATGATTTATCCGCACTTTTTAGCTTATTACCAACATAAAAATAGCATAAAATCAAGGGAAATTACTGTATGAACTTAATCTAAGTCTTACTAGATTTATCCGCACTTTTTAGCCTATTTCCAACAATAAAATGGCATAAAATCAAGGGAAATTACTGTATGAACTTAATCTAAGTCTTAGTAGATGTATCCACACTTTTTAGCCTATTTCCAACATCAAAATAGCATACAATCAAGGGAAATTACTGTATGAACTTAATCTAAGTCTTACTAGATTTATCCGCACTTTTTAGCCTATTTCCAACATAAAAATGGCATAAAATCAAGGGAAATTACTGTATGAACTTAATCTAAGTCTTACTAGATTTATCCGCACTTTTTAGCCTATTTCCAACATAAAAATGGCATAAAATCAAGGAAAATTACTGTATGAACTTAATCTAAGTCTTACTAGATTTATCCGCACTTGTTAGCCTATTTCCAACATAAAAATGGCATAAAATCAAGGGAAATTACTGTATGAACTTAATCTAAGTCTTACTAGATTTAGCCGCACTTTTTTAGCCTATTTCCAACATAAAAATGGCATAAAATCAAGGGAAATTACTGTATGAACTTAATCTAAGTCTTACTAGATTTAGCCGCACTTTTTAGCCTATTTCCAACATAAAAATGGCATAAAATCAAGGGAAATTACTGTATGAACTTAATCTAAGTCTTACATGATTTAGCCGCACTTTTTAGCCTATTTGCAACATAAAAATGGGCATAAAATCAAGGGAAATTACTGTATGAACTTAATCTAAGTCTTACTAGATTTATCCGCACTTTTTAGCCTATTTCCAACATAAAAATGGCATAAAATCAAGGGAAATTACTGTATGAACTTAATCTAAGTCTTACATGATTTAGCCGCACTTTTTAGCCTATTTCCAACATAAAAAATTACTGTATGAACATAATCTAAGTCTTACTAGATTTAGCCGCACTTTTTAGCCTATTTCCAACATAAAAATGGCATAAAATCAAGGAAAATTACTGTATGAACTTAATCTAAGTCTTACTAGATTTATCCGCACTTGTTAGCCTATTTCCAACATAAAAATGGCATAAAATCAAGGGGAAATTACTGTATGAACTTAATCTAAGTCTTACTAGATTTATCCGCACTTTTTAGCCTATTTCCAACATAAAAATGGCATAAAATCAAGGGAAATTACTGTATGAACTTAATCTAAGTCTTACTAGATTTATCCGCACTTTTTAGCCTATTTCCAACATAAAAATGGCATAAAATCAAGGGAAATTACTGTATGAACTTAATCTAAGTCTTATTAGATTTATCCGCACTTTTTAGCCTATTTCCAACATAAAAATGGCATAATATCAAGGGAAATTACTGTATGAACTTAATCTAAGTCTTACTAGATTTATCCGCACTTTTTAGCCTATTTCCAACATAAAAAGGCATAAAATCAAGGAAAATTACTGTATGAACTTAATCTAAGTCTTACTAGATTTGTCCGAACTTGTTAGCCTATTTCCAACATAAAAATGGCATAAAATCAAGGGAAATTACTGTATGAACTTAATCTAAGTCTTACTAGATTTATCCGCACTTTTTAGCCTATTTCCAACATAAAAATGGCATAAAATCAAGGGAAATTACTGTATGAACTTAATCTAAGTCTTACTAGATTTAGCCGCACTTTTTAGCCTGTTTGCAACATAAAAATGGCATAAAATCAAGGGAAATTACTGTATGGACTTAATCTAAGTCTTACTAGATTTATCCGCACTTTTTAGCCTATTTCCAAAAGAAAAATGGCATAAAATCAAGGGAAATTACTGTATGAACTTAATCTAAGTCTTACTAGATTTAGCCGCACTTTTTAGCCTATTTCCAACATAAAAATGGCATAAAATCAAGGGAAATTACTGTATGAACTTAATCTAAGTCTTACTAGATTTATCCGCACTTTTTAGCCTATTCCAACATAAAAATGGCATAAAATAAAGGTAAATTACTGTATGAACTAAATCTAAGTCTTACATGATTTATCCGCACTTTTTAGCCTATTACCAACTAAAAAATGGCATAAAATCAAGGGAAATTACTGTATGAACTTAATCTAAGTCTTACTAGATTTATCCGCACTTTTTAGCCTATTTCCAACAATAAAATGGCATAAAATCAAGGGAAATTACTGTATGAACTTAATCTAAGTCTTAGTAGATGTATCCGCACTTTTTAGCCTATTTCCAACATCAAAATAGCATACAATCAAGGGAAATTACTGTATGAACTTAATCTAAGTCTTACTAGATTTATCCGCACTTTTTAGCCTATTTCCAACATAAAAATGGCATAAAATCAAGGGAAATTACTGTATGAACTTAATCTAAGTCTTACTAGATTTATCCGCACTTTTTAGCCTATTTCCAACATAAAAATGGCATAAAATCAAGGGAAATTACTGTGTGAACTTAATCTAAGTCTTACTAGATTTATCCGCACATTTTAGCCTATTTCCAACATAAAAATGGCATAAAATCAAGGGAAATTACTGTATGAACTTAATCTAAGTCTTACTAGATTTATCCGCACTTTTTAGCCTATTTCCAACATAAAAATGGCATAAAATCAAGGGAAATTACTGTATGAACTTAATCTAAGTCTTACTAGATTTATCCGAACTTGTAAGCCTATTTCCAACATAAAAATGGCATAAAATCAAGGGAAATTACTGTATGAACTTAATCTAAGTCTTACTAGATTTATCCGCACTTTTTAGCCTATTTTCCAACATAAAAATGGCATAAAATCAAGGGAAATTACTGTATGAACTTAATCTAAGTCTTACTAGATTTAGCCGCACTTTTTAGCCTGTTTGCAACATAAAAATGGCATAAAATCAAGGGAAATTACTGTATGAACTTAATCTAAGTCTTACTAGATTTATCCGAACTTTTTAGCCTATTTCCAACACAAAAATGGCATAAAATCAACGGAAATTACTGTATGAACTTAATCTAAGTCTTACTAAATTTAGCCGCCCTTTTTAGCCTATGTCCAACATAAAAATGGCATAAAATCAAGGGAAATTACTGTATGAACTTAATCTAAGTCTTACTAGATTTATCCGCACTTTTTAGCCTATTTCCAACATAAAAATGGCATAAAATCAAGGGAAATTACTGTATGAACTTAATCTAAGTCTTACTAGATTTAGCCGCACTTTTTAGCCTATTTCCAACATAAAAATGGCATAAAATCAAGGGAAATTACTGTATGAACTTAATCTAAGTCTTACTAGATTTATCCGCACTTTTTAGCCTATTTCCAACATAAAAATGGCATAAAATCAAGGGAAATTACTGTATGAACTTAATCTAAGTCTTACTAGATTTAGCCGCACTTTTTAGCCTGTTTGCAACATAAAAATGGCATAAAATCAAGGGAAATTACTGTATGAACTTAATCTAAGTCTTACTAGATTTATCCGCACTTTTTAGCCTATTTCCAAAATAAAAATGGCATAAAATCAAGGGAAATTACTGTATGAACTTAATCTAAGTCTTACTAGATTTAGCCGCACTTTTTAGCCTATTTCCAACAGAAAAATGGCATAAAATCAAGGGGAATTACTGTATGAACTTAATCTAAGTCTTACTAGATGTAGCCGCACTTTTTAGCCTATTTCCAACATAAAAATGGCATAAAATCAAGGGAAAATTACTGTATGAACTTAATCTAAGTCTTACTAGATTTATCAGCACTTTTTAGCCTATTTCCAACATAAAAATTGGCATAAAATCAAGGGAAATTACTGTATGAACTAAATCTAAGTCTTACATGATTTATTCCGCACTTTTTAGCCTATTACCAACATAAAAATGGCATAAAATCAAGGGAAATTACTGTATGAACTTAATCTAAGTCTTACTAGATTTATCCGCACTTTTTAGCCTATTTCCAACAATAAAATGGCATAAAATCAAGGGAAATTACTGTATGAACTTAATCTAAGTCTTAGTAGATGTATCCACACTTTTTAGCCTATTTCCAACATCAAAATAGCATACAATCAAGGGAAATTACTGTATGAACTTAATCTAAGTCTTACTAGATTTATCCGCACTTTTTAGCCTATTTCCAACATAAAAATGGCATAAAATCAAGGGAAATTACTGTATGAACTTAATCTAAGTCTTACTAGATTTATCCGCACTTTTTAGCCTATTTCCAACATAAAAATGGCATAAAATCAAGGAAAAATTACTGTATGAACTTAATCTAAGTCTTACTAGATTTATCCGCACTTGTTAGCCTATTTCCAACATAAAAATGGCATAAAATCAAGGGAAATTACTGTATGAACTTAATCTAAGTCTTACTAGATTTATCCGCACTTTTTTAGCCTATTTCCAACATAAAAATGGCATAAAATCAAGGGAAATTACTGTATGAACTTAATCTAAGTCTTACTAGATTTATCCGCACTTTTTAGCCTATTTCCAACATAAAAATGGCATAAAATCAAGGGAAATTACTGTATGAACTTAATCTAAGTCTTATTAGATTTATCCGCACTTTTTAGCCTATTTCCAACATAAAAATGGCATAATATCAAGGGAAATTACTGTATGAACTTAATCTAAGTCTTACTAGATTTATCCGCACTTTTTAGCCTATTTCCAACATAAAAATGGCATAAAATCAAGGAAAATTACTGTATGAACTTAATCTAAGTCTTACTAGATTTGTCCGAACTTGTTAGCCTATTTGCAACATAAAAATGGCATAAAATCAAGGGAAATTACTGTATGAACTTAATCTAAGTCTTACTAGATTTATCCGCACTTTTTAGCCTATTTCCAACATAAAAATGGCATAAAATCAAGGGAAATTACTGTATGAACTTAATCTAAGTCTTACTAGATTTAGCCGCACTTTTTAGCCTGTTTGCAACATAAAAATGGCATAAAATCAAGGGAAATTCCTGTATGGACTTAATCTAAGTCTTACTAGATTTATCCGCACTTTTTAGCCTATTTCCAAAATAAAAATGGCATAAAATCAAGGGAAATTACTGTATGAACTTAATCTAAGTCTTACTAGATTTAGCCGCACTTGTTAGCCTATTTCCAACATAAAAATGGCATAAAATCAAGGGAAATTACTGTATGAACTTAATCCTAAGTCTTACTAGATTTATCCGCACTTTTTAGCCTATTTCCAACATAAAAAATGGCATAAAATAAAGGTAAATTACTGTATGAACTAAATCTAAGTCTTACATGATTTATCCGCACTTTTTAGCCTATTACCAACATAAAAATGGCATAAAATCAAGGGAAATTACTGTATGAACTTAATCTAAGTCTTACTAGATTTATCAGCACTTTTTAGCCTATTTCCAACAATAAAATGGCATAAAATCAAGGGAAATTACTGTATGAACTTAATCTAAGTCTTAGTAGATGTATCCGCACTTTTTAGCCTATTTCCAACATCAAAATAGCATACAATCAAGGGAAATTACTGTATGAACTTAATCTAAGTCTTACTAGATTTATCCGCACTTTTTAGCCTATTTCCAACATAAAAATGGCATAAAATCAAGGGAAATTACTGTATGAACTTAATCTAAGTCTTACTAGATTTATCCGCACTTTTTAGCCTATTTCCAACATAAAAATTGCATAAAATCAAGGGAAATTACTGTGTGAACTTAATCTAAGTCTTACTAGATTTATCCGCACTTTTTAGCCTATTTCCAACATAAAAATGGCATAAAATCAAGGGAAATTACTGTATGAACTTAATCTAAGTCTTACTAGATTTATCCGCACTTTTTAGCCTATTTCCAACATAAAAATGGCATAAAATCAAGGGAAATTACTGTATGAACTTAATCTAAGTCTTACTAGATTTATCCGAACTTGTAAGCCTATTTCCAACATAAAAATGGCATAAAATCAAGGGAAATTAGTGTATGAACTTAATCTAAGTCTTACTAGATTTAGCCGCACTTTTTAGCCTATTTCCAACATAAAAATGGCATAAAATCAAGGGAAATTACTGTATGAACTTAATCTAAGTCTTACTAGATTTAGCCGCACTTTTTAGCCTGTTTGCAACATAAAAATGGCATAAAATCAAGGGAAATTACTGTATGAACTTAATCTAAGTCTTACTAGATTTATCCGAACTTTTTAGCCTATTTCCAACACAAAAATGGCATAAAATTAACGGAAATTACTGTATGAACTTAATCTAAGTCTTACTAGATTTAGCCGCCCTTTTTAGCCTATGTCCAACATAAAAATGGCATAAAATCAAGGGAAATTACTGTATGAACTTAATCTAAGTCTTACTAGATTTATCCGCACTTTTTAGCCTATTTCCAACATAAAAATGGCATAAAATCAAGGGAAATTACTGTATGAACTTAATCTAAGTCTTACTAGATTTAGCCGCACTTTTTAGCCTATTTCCAACATAAAAATGGCATAAAATCAAGGGAAATTACTGTATGAACTTAATCTAAGTCTTACTAGATTTATCCGCACTTTTTAGCCTATTTCCAACATAAAAATGGCATAAAATCAAGGGAAATTACTGTATGAACTTAATCTAAGTCTTACTAGATTTAGCCGCACTTTTTAGCCTGTTTGCAACATAAAAATGGCATAAAATCAAGGGAAATTACTGTATGAACTTAATCTAAGTCTTACTAGATTTATCCGCACTTTTTAGCCTATTTCCAAAATAAAAATGGCATAAAATCAAGGGAAATTACTGTATGAACTTAATCTAAGTCTTACTAGATTTAGCCGCACTTTATAGCCTATTTCCAACAGAAAAATGGCATAAAATCAAGGGGAATTACTGTATGAACTTACTCTAAGTCTTACTAGATGTAGCCGCACTTTTTAGCCTATTTCCAACATAAAAATGGCATAAAATCAAGGGAAATTACTGTATGAACGTAATCTAAGTCTTACTAGATTTATCAGCACTTTTTAGCCTATTTCCAACATAAAAATGGCATAAAATCAAGGGAAATTACTGTATGAACTTAATCTAAGTCTTACTAGATTTATCCGCACTTTTTAGCCTATTTCCAACATAAAAATGGCATAAAATCAAGGGAAATTACTGTATGAACTTAATCTAAGTCTTACTAGATTTATCCGCACTTTTTAGCCTATTTCCAACATAAAAAATGGCATAAAATCAAGGGAAATTACTGTATGAACTTAATCTAAGTCTTACTAGATTTATCCGCAGTTTTTAGCCTATTTCCAACATAAAAATGGCATAAAATCAAGGGAAATTACTGTATGAACTTAATCTAAGTCTTACTAGATTTATCCGAACTTGTAAGCCTATTTCCAACATAAAAATGGCATAAAATCAAGGGAAATTACTGTATGAACTTAATCTAAGTCTTACTAGATTTATCCGCACTTTTTAGCCTATTACCAACATAAAAATGGCATAAAATCAAGGGAAATTACTGTATGTACTTAATCTAAGTCTTACTAGATTTAGCCGCACTTTTTAGCCTGTTTGCAACATAAAAATGGCATAAAATCAAGGGAAATTACTGTATGAACTTAATCTAAGTCTTACTAGATTTATCCGCACTTTTTAGCCTATTTCCAACACAAAAATGGCATAAAATCAACGGAAATCACTGTATGAACTTAATCTAAGTCTTACTAGATTTAGCCGCACTTTTTAGCCTATTTCCAACATAAAAATGGCATAAAATCAAGGTAAATTACTGTATGAACTTAATCTAAGTCTTACTAGATTTATCCGCACTTTTTAGCCTATTTCCAACATAAAAATGGCATAAAATCAAGGGAAATTACTGTATGAACTTAATCTAAGTCTTACTAGATTTATCCGCACTTTTTAGCCTATTTCCAACATAAAAATGGCATAAAATCAACGGAAATTACTGTATGAACTTAATCTAAGTCTTACTAGATTTATCCGCACTTTTTAGCCTATTTCCAACATAAAAATGGCATAAAATCAAGGGAAATTACTGTATGAACTTAATCTAAGTCTTACTTGATTTATCCGCACTTTTTAGCCTATTTCCAACATAAAAATGGCATAAAATCAAGGGAAATTACTGTATGAACTTAATCTAAGTCTTACTAGATTTAGCCGCACTTTTTAGCCTATTTCCAACATAAAAATGGCATAAAATCAAGGGAAATTACTGTATGAACTTAATCTAAGTCTTACTAGATTTATCCGCACTTTTTAGCCTATTTCCAACATAAAAATGGCATAAAATCAAGGGAAATTACTGTATGAACTTAATCTAAGTCTTACTAGATTTAGCCGCACTTTTTAGCCTATTTCCAACATAAAAATGGCATAAAATCAAGGGAAATTACTGTATGAACTTAATCTAAGTCTTACTAGATTTACGTCACTTTTAAGCCTATTTCCAACAAAAAAAATGGCATAAAATCAAGGGAAATTACTGTATGAACTTAATCTAAGTCTTACTAGATTTATCCGCACTTTTTAGCCTATTTCCAACATAAAAATGGCATAAAATCAAGGGAAATTACTGTATGAACTTAATCTAAGTCTTACTAGATTTATCCGCACTTTTTAGCCTATTTCCAACATAAAAATGGCATAAAATCAAGGGAAATTACTGTATGAACTTAATCTAAGTCTTACTAGATTTATCCGCACTTTTTAGCCTATTTGCAACATAAAAATGGCATAAAATCAAGGGAATTTACTGTATGAACTTAATCTAAGTCTTACTAGATTTATCCGCACTTTTTAGCCTATTTCCAACAGAAAAATGGCATAAAATCAAGGGAAATTACTGTATGAACTTAATCTAAGTCTTACATAGATTTATCCGCACTTTTTAGCCTATTTCCAACATAAAAATGGCATAAAATCAAGGGAAATTACTGTATGAACTTAATCTAAGTCTTACTAGATTTATCCGCACTTTTTAGCCTATTTCCAACATAAAAATGGCATAAAATCAAGGGAAATTACTGTATGAACTTAATCTAAGTCTTACTAGATTTATCCGCACTTTTTAGCCTATTTCCAACATAAAAATGGCATAAAATCAAGGGAAATTACTGTATGAACTTAATCTAAGTCTTACTAGATTTACGTAACTTTTTAGCCTATTTCCAACATAAAAATGGCATAAAATCAAGGGAAATTACTGTATGAACTTAATCTAAGTCTTACTAGATTTATCCGCACTTTTTAGCCTATTTCCAACGTAAAAATGGCATAAAATCAAGGGAAATTACTGTATGAACTTAATCTAAGTCTTACTAGATTTATCGTCACTTTTTAGCCTATTTCCAACATAAAATGGCATAAAATCAAGGGAAATTACTGTATGAACTTAATCTAAGTCTTACTAGATTTATCCGCACTTTTTAGCCTATTTCCAACATAAAAATGGCATAAAATCAAGGGAAATTACTGTATGAACTTAATCTAAGTCTTACTAGATTTAGCCGCACTTTTTAGCCTATTTCCAACATAAAAATGGCATAAAATCAAGGGAAATTACTGTATGAACTTAATCTAAGTCTTACTTGATTTATCCGCACTTTTTAGCCTATTTCCAACATAAAAATGGCATAAAATCAAGGGAAATTACTGGTATGAACTTAATCTAAGTCTTACTAGATTTATCCGCACTTTTTAGCCTATTTCCAACATAAAAATGGCATAAAATCAAGGGAAATTACTGTATGAACTTAATCTAAGTCTTACTAGATTTATCCGCACTTTTTAGCCTATTTGCAACATAAAAATGGCATAAAATCAAGGAAAATTACTGTATGAACTTAATCTAAGTCTTACTTGATTTATCCGCACTTTTTAGCCTATTTCCAACATAAAAATGGCATAAAATCAAGGGAAATTACTGTATGAACTTAATCTAAGTCTTACTAGATTTAGCCGCACTTTTTAGCCTATTTCCAACATAAAAATGGCATAAAATCAAGGGAAATTACTGTATGAACTTAATCTAAGTCTTACTAGATTTATCCGCACTTTTTAGCCTATTTCCAACATAAAAATGGCATAAAATCAAGGGAAATTACTGTATGAACTTAATCTAAGTCTTACTAGATTTATCTGCACTTTTTAGCCTATTTCCAACATAAAAATGGCATAAAATCAAGGGAAATTACTGTATGAACTTAATCTAAGTCTTACTAGATTTAGCCGCACTTTTTAGCCTATTTCCAACATAAAAATGGCATAAAATCAAGGGAAATTACTGTATGAACTTAATCTAAGTCTTACTAGATTTATCCGCACTTTTTAGCCTATTTCCAACATAAAAATGGCATAAAATCAAGGGAAATTACTGTATGAACTTAATCTAAGTCTTACTAGATTTAGCCGCACTTTTTAGCCTATTTCCAACATAAAAATGGCATAAAATCAAGGGAAATTACTGTATGAACTTAATCTAAGTCTTACTAGATTTACGTCACTTTTAAGCCTATTTCCAACAAAAAAATGGCATAAAATCAAGGGAAATTACTGTATGAACTTAATCTAAGTCTTACTAGATTTATCCGCACTTTTTAGCCTATTTCCAACATAAAAATGGCATAAAATCAAGGGAAATTACTGTATGAACTTAATCTAAGTCTTACTAGATTTATCCGCACTTTTTAGCCTATTTCCAACATAAAAATGGCATAAAATCAAGGGAAATTACTGTATGAACTTAATCTAAGTCTTACTAGATTTATCCGCACTTTTTAGCCTATTTGCAACATAAAAATGGCATAAAATCAAGGGAATTTACTGTATGAACTTAATCTAAGTCTTACTAGATTTATCCGCACTTTTTAGCCTATTTCCAACAGAAAAATGGCATAAAATCAAGGGAAATTACTGTATGAACTTAATCTAAGTCTTACTAGATTTATCCGCACTTTTTAGCCTATTTCCAACATAAAAATGGCATAAAATCAAGGGAAATTACTGTATGAACTTAATCTAAGTCTTACTAGATTTATCCGCACTTTTTAGCCTATTTCCAACATAAAAATGGCATAAAATCAAGGGAAATTACTGTATGAACTTAATCTAAGTCTTACTAGATTTATCCGCACTTTTTAGCCTATTTCCAACATAAAAATGGCATAAAATCAAGGGAAATTACTGTATGAACTTAATCTAAGTCTTACTAGATTTACGTAACTTTTTAGCCTATTTCCAACATAAAAATGGCATAAAATCAAGGGAAATTACTGTATGAACTTAATCTAAGTCTTACTAGATTTATCCGCACTTTTTAGCCTATTTCCAACGTAAAAATGGCATAAAATCAAGGGAAATTACTGTATGAACTTAATCTAAGTCTTACTAGATTTATCGTCACTTTTTAGCCTATTTCCAACATAAAATGGCATAAAATCAAGGGAAATTACTGTATGAACTTAATCTAAGTCTTACTAGATTTATCCGCACTTTTTAGCCTATTTCCAACATAAAAATGGCATAAAATCAAGGGAAATTACTGTATGAACTTAATCTAAGTCTTACTAGATTTAGCCGCACTTTTTAGCCTATTTCCAACATAAAAATGGCATAAAATCAAGGGAAATTACTGTATGAACTTAATCTAAGTCTTACTTGATTTATCCGCACTTTTTAGCCTATTTCCAACATAAAAATGGCATAAAATCAAGGGAAATTAACTGTATGAACTTAATCTAAGTCTTACTAGATTTATCCGCACTTTTTAGCCTATTTCCAACATAAAAATGGCATAAAATCAAGGGAAATTACTGTATGAACTTAATCTAAGTCTTACTAGATTTATCCGCACTTTTTAGCCTATTTGCAACATAAAAATGGCATAAAATCAAGGAAAATTACTGTATGAACTTAATCTAAGTCTTACTTGATTTATCCGCACTTTTTAGCCTATTTCCAACATAAAAATGGCATAAAATCAAGGGAAATTACTGTATGAACTTAATCTAAGTCTTACTAGATTTAGCCGCACTTTTTAGCCTATTTCCAACATAAAAATGGCATAAAATCCAAGGGAAATTACTGTATGAACTTAATCTAAGTCTTACTAGATTTATCCGCACTTTTTTAGCCTATTTCCAACATAAAAATGGCATAAAATCAAGGGAAATTACTGTATGAACTTAATCTAAGTCTTACTAGATTTATCTGCACTTTTTAGCCTATTTCCAACATAAAAATGGCATAAAATCAAGGGAAATTACTGTATGAACTTAATCTAAGTCTTACTAGATTTATCCGCACTTTTAGCCATATTTCCAACATAGAAATGGCATAAAATCAAGGGAAATTACTGTATGAACTTAATCTAAGTCTTACTAGATTTATCCGCACTTTTTAGCCTATTTCCAACATAAAAAATGGCATAAAATAAAGGGAAATTACTGTATGAACTTAATCTAAGTCTTACTTGATTTATCCGCACTTTTTAGCCTATTTCCAACATAAAAATGGCATAAAAATCAAGGGAAATTACTGTATGAACTTAATCTAAGTCTTACTAGATTTATCGTCACTTTTTAGCCTATTTCCAACATAAAAATGGCATAAAATCAAGGGAAATTACTGTATGAAACTTAATCTAAGTCTTACTAGATTTATCCGCACTTTTTAGCCTATTTCCAACATAAAAATGGCATAAAATCAAGGGAAATTACTGTATGAACTTAATCTAAGTCTTACTAGATTTAGCCGCACTTTTAAGCCTATTTCCAACATAAAAATGGCATAAAATCAAGGGAAATTACTGTATGAACTTAATCTAAGTCTTACATGATTTATCCGCACTTTTTAGCCTATTTCCAACATAAAAATGGCATAAAATCAAGGGAAATTACTGTATGAACTTAATCCAAGTCTTACTAGATTTATCCGCACTTTTTAGCCTATTTCCAACATAAAAATGGCATAAAAATCAAGGGAAATTACTGTATGAACTTAATCTAAGTCTTACTAGATTTATCCGCACTTTTTAGCCTATTTCCAACAGAAAAATGACATAAAATCAAGGGAAATTACTGTATGAACTTAATCTAAGTCTTACTAGATTTATCCGCACTTTTTAGCCTATTTCCAACATAAAAATGGCATAAAATAATAGGAAATTACTGTATGAACTTAATCTAAGTCTTACTAGATTTAGCCGCACTTTTTAGCCTATTTCCAACATAAAAATGGCATAAAATCAAGGGAAATTACTGTATGAACTTAATCTAAGTCTTACTAGATTTATCCGCACTTTTTAGCCTATTTCCAACATAAAAATGGCATAAAATCAAGTGAAAATTACTGTATGAACTTAATCTAAGTCTTACTAGATTTATCCGTACTTTTTAGCCTATTTCCAACATAAAAATGGCATAAAATCAAGGGAAATTACTGTATGAACTTAATCTAAGTCTTACTAGATTTATCCGAACTTGTAAGCCTATTTCCAACATAAAAATGGCATAAAATCAAGGGAAATTACTGTATGAACTTAATCTAAGTCTTACTAGATTTATCCGCACTTTTTAGCCTATTTCCAACATAAAAATGGCATAAAATCAAGGGAAATTACTGTATGAACTTAATCTAAGTCTTACTAGATTTATCCGCACTTTTTAGCCTATTTCCAACATAAAAATGGCATAAAATCAAGGGAAATTACTGTATGAACTTAATCTAAGTCTTACTAGATTTATCCGCACTTTTTAGCCTATTTCCAACATAAAAATGGCATAAAAATCAAGGGAAATTACTGTATGAACTTAATCTAAGTCTTACTAGATTTATCCGCACTTTTTAGCCTATTTCCAACATAAAAATGGCATAAAATCAAGGGAAATTACTGTATGAACTTAATCTAAGTCTTACTAGATTTATCCGCACTTTTTAGCCTATTTCCAACATAAAAATGGCATAAAATCAAGGGAAATTACTGTATGAACTTAATCTAAGTCTTACTAGATTTATCCGCACTTTTTAGCCTATTTCCAACATAAAAATGGCATAAAATCAAGGGAAATTACTGTATGAACTTAATCTAAGTCTTACTAGATTTATCCGCACTTTTTAGCCTATTTCCAACATAAAAATGGAATAAAATCAAGGGAAATTACTGTATGAACTTAATCTAAGTCTTACTAGATTTATCCGCACATTTTTAGCCTATTTCCAACATAAAAATGGCATAAAATCAAGGGAAATTACTGTATGAACTTAATCTAAGTCTTACTAGATTTATCCGCACTTTTTAAGCCTATTTCCAACATAAAAATGGCATAAAATCAAGTGAAATTACTGTATGAACTTAATCTAAGTCTTACTAGATTTATCCGTCACTTTTTAGCCTATTTCCAACATAAAAATGGCATAAAATCAAGGGATCTAAGTCTTACTGATTTATCCGTCACTTAATCTAAGTCTTACTAGATTTATCCGAACTTGTAAGCCTATTTCCAACATAAAAATGGCATAAAATCAAGGGAAATTAGTGTATGAACTTAATCTAAGTCTTACTAGATTTATCCGCACATTTTAGCCTATTTCCAACATAAAAATGGCATAAAATCAAGGGAAATTACTGTATGAACTTAATCTAAGTCTTACTAGATTTATCCGCACTTTTTAGCCTATTTCCAACATAAAAATGGCATAAAATCAAGGGAAATTACTGTATGAACTTAATCTAAGTCTTACTAGATTTATCCGCACTTTTTAGCCTATTTCCAACATAAAAATGGCATAAAATCAAGGGAAATTACTGTATGAACTTAATCTAAGTCTTACTAGATTTATCCGCACTTTTTAGCCTATTTGCAACATAAAAATGGCATAAAATCAAGGGAAATTACTGTATGAACTTAATCTAAGTCTTACTAGATTTATCCGCACTTTGTAGCCTATTTCCAACATAAAAATGGCATAAAATCAAGGGAAATTACTGTATGAACTTAATCTAAGTCTTACTAGATTTATCCGCACTTTTTAGCCTATTTCCAACAGAAAAATGACATAAAATCAAGGGAAATTACTGTATGAACTTAATCTAAGTCTTACTAGATTTATCCGCACTTTTTAGCCTATTTCCAACATAAAAATGGCATAAAATCATAGGAAATTACTGTATGAACTTAATCTAAGTCTTACTAGATTTAGCCGCACTTTTTAGCCTATTTCCAACATAAAAATGGCATAAAATCAAGGGAAATTACTGTATGAACTTAATCTAAGTCTTACTAGATTTATCCGCACTTTTTAGCCTATTTCCAACATAAAAATGGCATAAAATCAAGGAAATTACTGTATGAACTTAATCTAAGTCTTACTAGATTTATCCGCACTTTTTAGCCTATTTCCAACATAAAAATGGCATAAAATAAAGGGAAATTACTGTATGAACTTAATCTAAGTCTTACTTGATTTATCCGCACTTTTTAGCCTATTTCCAACATAAAAATGGCATAAAATCAAGGGAAATTACTGTATGAACTTAATCTAAGTCTTACTAGATTTATCCGTAACTTTTAAGCCTATTTCCAACATAAAAATGGCATAAAATCAAGGGAAATTACTGTATGAACTTAATCTAAGTCTTACTAGATTTATCCGCACTTTTTAGCCTATTTCCAACGTAAAAATGGCATAAAATCAAGGGAAATTACTGTATGAACTTAATCTAAGTCTTACTAGATTTATCCGTCACTTTTTAGCCTATTTCCAACATAAAAATGGCATAAAATCAAGGAGAATTACTGTATGAACTTAATCTAAGTCTTACTAGATTTATCCGCACTTTTTAGCCTATTTCCAACATAAAAATGGCATAAAATCAAGGGAAATTACTGTATGAACTTAATCTAAGTCTTACTAGATTTAGCCGCACTTTTTAGCCTATTTCCAACATAAAAATGGCATAAAATCAAGGGAAATTACTGTATGAACTTAATCTAAGTCTTACTTGATTTATCCGCACTTTTTAGCCTATTTCCAACATAAAAATGGCATAAAATCAAGGGAAATTACTGTATGAACTTAATCTAAGTCTTACTAGATTTATCCGCACTTTTTAGCCTATTTCCAACATAAAAATGGCATAAAATCAAGGGAAATTACTGTATGAACTTAATCTAAGTCTAACTAGATTTATCCGCACTTTTTAGCCTATTTCCAACAGAAAAATGACATAAAATCAAGGGAAATTACTGTATGAACTTAATCTAAGTCTTACTAGATTTATCCGCACTTTTTAGCCTATTTCCAACATAAAAATGGCATAAAATCATAGGGAAATTACTGTATGAACTTAATCTAAGTCTTACTAGATTTAGCCGCACTTTTTAGCCTATTTCCAACATAAAAATGGCATAAAATCAACGGAAATTACTGTATGAACTTAATCTAAGTCTTACTAGATTTATCCGCACTTTTTAGCCTATTTCCAACATAAAAATGGCATAAAATCAAGTGAAATTACTGTATGAACTTAATCTAAGTCTTACTAGATTTATCCGTACTTTTTAGCCTATTTCCAACATAAAAATGGCATAAAATCAAGGGAAATTACTGTATGAACTTAATCTAAGTCTTACTAGATTTATCCGAACGTTGTAAGCCTATTTCCAACATAAAAATGGCATAAAATCAAGGGAAATTACTGTATGAACTTAATCTAAGTCTTACTAGATTTATCCGCACTTTTTAGCCTATTTCCAACATAAAAATGGCATAAAATCAAGGGAAATTACTGTATGAACTTAATCTAAGTCTTACTAGATTTAGCCGCACTTTTTAGCCTGTTTTCAACATAAAAATGGCATAAAATCAAGGGAAATTACTGTATGAACTTAATCTAAGTCTTACTAGATTTATCCGCACTTTTTAGCCTATTTCCAACATAAAAATGGCATAAAATCATAGGAAAATTACTGTATGAACTTAATCTAAGTCTTACTAGATTTAGCCGCACTTTTTAGCCTATTTCCAACATAAAAATGGCATAAAATCAAGGGAAATTACTGTATGAACTTAATCTAAGTCTTACTAGATTTATCCGCACTTTTTAGCCTATTTCCAACATAAAAATGGCATAAAATCAAGGGAAATTACTGTATGAACTTAATCTAAGTCTTACTTGATTTATCCGCACTTTTTAGCCTATTTCCAACATAAAAATGGCATAAAATCAAGGGAAATTACTGTATGAACTTAATCTAAGTCTTACTAGATTTACGTCACTTTTTAGCCTATTTCCAACATAAAAATGGCATAAAATCAAGGGAAATTACTGTATGAACTTAATCTAAGTCTTACTAGATTTATCCGCACTTTTTAGCCTATTTCCAACATAAAAATGGCATAAAATCAAGGGAAATTACTGTATGAACTTAATCTAAGTCTTACTAGATTTAGCCGCACTTTTTAGCCTATTTCCAACATAAAAATGGCATAAAATCAAGGGAAATTACTGTATGAACTTAATCTAAGTCTTACTAGATTTATCCGTCACTTTTTAGCCTATTTCCAACATAAAAATGGCATAAAATCAAGGGAAATTACTGTATGAACTTAATCTAAGTCTTACTAGATTTATCCGCACTTTTTAGCCTATTTCCAACATAAAAATGGCATAAAATCAAGGGAAATTACTGTATGAACTTAATCTAAGTCTTACTAGATTTATCCGCACTTTTTAGCCTATTTCCAACATAAAAATGGCATAAAATCAAGGGAAATTACTGTATGAACTTAATCTAAGTCTTACTAGATTTATCCGCACTTTTTAGCCTATTTGCAACATAAAAATGGCATAAAATCAAGGGAAATTACTGTATGAACTTAATCTAAGTCTTACTAGATTTATCCGCACTTTTTAGCCTATTTCCAACATAAAAATGGCATAAAATCAAGGGAAATTACTGTATGAACTTAATCTAAGTCTTACTAGATTTATCCGCACTTTTTAGCCTATTTCCAACAGAAAAATGACATAAAATCAAGGGAAATTACTCTATGAACTTAATCTAAGTCTTACTAGATGTATCCGCACTTTTTAGCCTATTTCCAACATAAAAATGGCATAAAATCAAGGGAAATTACTGTATGAACTTAATCTAAGTCTTACTAGATTTATCCGTCACTTTTTAGCCTATTTCCAACATAAAAATGGCATAAAATAAAGGGAAATTACTGTATGAACTTAATCTAAGTCTTACTAGGTTTATCCGCACTTTTTAGCCTATTTCCAACATAAAAATGGCATAAAATCAAGGGAAATTACTGTATGAACTTAATCTAAGTCTTACTAGATTTATCCGTACTTTTTAGCCTATTTCCAACATAAAAATGGCATAAAATCAAGGGAAATTACTGTATGAACTTAATCTAAGTCTTACTAGATTTATCCGAACTTGTAAGCCTATTTCCAACATAAAAATGGCATAAAATCAAGGGAAATTAGTGTATGAACTTAATCTAAGTCTTACTAGATTTATCCGCAACTTTTTAGCCTATTTCCAACATAAAAATGGCATAAAATCAAGGGAAATTACTGTATGAACTTAATCTAAGTCTTACTAGATTTATCCGCAACTTTTTAGCCTATTTCCAACATAAAAATGGCATAAAATCAAGGGAAATTACTGTATGAACTTAATCTAAGTCTTACTAGATTTATCCGCACTTTTTAGCCTATTTCCAACATAAAAATGGCATAAAATCAAGGGAAATTACTGTATGAACTTAATCTAAGTCTTACTAGATTTATCCGCACTTTTTAGCCTATTTGCAACATAAAAATGGCATAAAATCAAGGGAAATTACTGTATGAACTTAATCTAAGTCTTACTAGATTTATCCGCACTTTGTAGCCTATTTCCAACATAAAAATGGCATAAAATCAAGGGAAATTACTGTATGAACTTAATCTAAGTCTTACTAGATTTATCCGAACTTTTTAGCCTATTTCCAACATGAAAAATGTCATAAAATCAAGGGAAATTACTGTATGAACTTAATCTAAGTCTTACTAGATTTATCCGCACTTTTTAGCCTATTTCCAACATAAAAATGGCATAAAATCAATAGGAAATTACTGTATGAACTTAATCTAAGTCTTACTAGATTTAGCCGCCCTTTTTAGCCTATTTCCAACATAAAAATGGCATAAAATCAAGGGAAATTACTGTATGAACTTAATCTAAGTCTTACTAGATTTATCCGCACTTTTTAGCCTATTTCCAACATAAAAATGGCATAAAATCAAGGGAAATTACTGTATGAACTTAATCTAAGTCTTACTAGATTAAGCCGCACTTTTTAGCCTATTTCCAACATAAAAATGGCATAAAATCAAGGGAAATTACTGTATGAACTTAATCTCAGTCTTACTAGATTTATCCGCACTTTTTAGCCTATTTCCAACATAAAAATGGCATAAAATCATAGGGAAATTACTGTATGAACTTAATCTAAGTCTTACTAGATTTAGCCGCACTTTTTAGCCTATTTCCAACATAAAAATGGCATAAAATCAAGGGAAATTACTGTATGAACTTAATCTAAGTCTTACTAGATTTATCCGCACTTTTTAGCCTATTTCCAACATAAAAATGGCATAAAATCAAGGGAAATTACTGTATGAACTTAATCTAAGTCTTACTTGATTTATCCGCACTTTTTAGCCTATTTCCAACATAAAAATGGCATAAAATCAAGGGAAATTACTGTATGAACTTAATCTAAGTCTTACTAGATTTACGTCACTTTTTAGCCTATTTCCAACATAAAAATGGCATAAAATCAAGGGAAATTACTGTATGAACTTAATCTAAGTCTTACTAGATTTATCCGTACTTTTTAGCCTATTTCCAACATAAAAATGGCATAAAATCAAGGGAAATTACTGTATGAACTTAATCTAAGTCTTACTAGATTTAGCCGCACTTTTTAGCCTATTTCCAACATAAAAATGGCATAAAATCAAGGGAAATTACTGTATGAACTTAATCTAAGTCTTACTAGATTTATCCGCACTTTTTAGCCTATTTCCAACATAAAAATGGCATAAAATCAAGGGAAATTACTGTATGAACTTAATCTAAGTCTTACTAGATTTATCCGCACTTTTTAGCCTATTTCCAACATAAAAATGGCATAAAATCAAGGGAAATTACTGTATGAACTTAATCTAAGTCTTACTAGATTTATCCGCACTTTTTAGCCTATTTCCAACATAAAAATGGCATAAAATCAAGGGAAATTACTGTATGAACTTAATCTAAGTCTTACTAGATTTATCCGCACTTTTTAGCCTATTTGCAACATAAAAATGGCATAAAATCAAGGGAAATTACTGTATGAACTTAATCTAAGTCTTACTAGATTTATCCGCACTTTGTAGCCTATTTCCAACATAAAAATGGCATAAAATCAAGGGAAATTACTGTATGAACTTAATCTAAGTCTTACTAGATTTATCCGAACTTTTTAGCCTATTTCCAACATGAAAAATGTCATAAAATCAAGGGAAATTACTGTATGAACTTAATCTAAGTCTTACTAGATTTATCCGCACTTTTTAGCCTATTTCCAACATAAAAATGGCATAAAATAATAGGGAAATTACTGTATGAACTTAATCTAAGTCTTACTAGATTTATCCGCACTTTTTAGCCTATTTCCAACATAAAAATGGCATAAAATCAAGGGAAATTACTGTATGAACTTAATCTAAGTCTTACTAGATTTATCCGCACTTTTTAGCCTATTTCCAACATAAAAATGGCATAAAATCAAGGGAAATTACTGTATGAACTTAATCTAAGTCTTACTAGATTTAGCCGCCCTTTTTAGCCTATTTCCAACATAAAAATGGCATAAAATCAAGGGAAATTACTGTATGAACTTAATCTAAGTCTTAC
>NW_027633770.1:17500-27500 GCF_053919585.1 Euprymna scolopes | reverse complement strand
CGCCGCACAACGGACCGCCGCGGCCCCTATGCCTTCGCCGCAAAGCGCGAACGGAGCGAACGCTACAGCCCCGTACCGGTTCCTCGCTTCGCGCGGGCACGGCCCGACCGACCCGGTCCTCGGAGCCAATCCTTCTTCCGAAGGTACGGATCCATTTTGCCGACTTCCCTTACCTACATTGATGCCATCGACGAGAGGCTGTACACCTTGGAGACCTGCTGCGGATGGTGGGTACGGACCGACTCGAGAGCTGCGAAAACCGGACCCGGATTTTCCAGGGCCGCCGAAAGCGCACCGGACGCCGCCCGAGCCGCGGCGCTCTACAGGTACCTTTTCCGTATCTCCGGACGAGCCGATTCCACGGACATGGTCCTTTACGAAGAAGAGAGAACTCTTCCCGGGGCTCCCGGCGACGTCTCCGGGCTCGCTTGCGTCACCGCGGTTTCGCCCGGGAAGCGACGGGCGCCGCCGACATCGCTGCCGACAGCGTCGCCACCCCCGGGCCCTCTCCGAGTCCGGGTTCGGGAATATTAACCCGATTCCCTTTCGACGGGAGGCCGGCCGCTTTGTTTTTGTTTGGCTTTTGATTCGATTCGATTCGATCGCTTTCACTTTCATAACGGATCCGGCGCCTTTCGGGAAGACTTTCGCCCGCGTCTTAGGACCGACTGACCCGTGCTCGACCGCCGTTGGCACGGAACCCTTCTCCACTTCGGTCTTCGAAGGTCTCGTTCGAATATTTGCTACTACCACCGAGATCTGCACCCGCGGTCGGCTCCACCCGGGCTCGCGCCCTAGGCTTCCGTGCTCGCCGCGGCGCCCTCCTACTCGTCGCGGCATCGTTTCGGCGCGAAAGTTCATCGCTCCTCGCCGCGACGGTCCGGCATCGGTCCGTCGCTCCAGCGCCATCCATTTTCGGGGCCGGTCGATTCGGCAGGTGAGTTGTTACACACTCCTTAGCGGATTCCGACTTCCGTGGCCACCGTCCTGCTGTCTATATCGACCGACACCCTTTCGGGGATCTCATGGGCGTCGCGTTAGGCACCTTAGCCGGACGTTTGGTTCATCCCACAGCGCCAGTTCTGCTTACCAAAAGTGGCCCACTTGGCACTCGCATTCGAGGTGACCAACCGCCCAGCGAAGCGTGCTGGCGGCGGCGGCCGGATGGGTCGGCTCCGTCGTTCGGGAGAGTCGGCCCGTTCCACCCGTTCCGAGTTCGAGAGTAGGTCGAGGCCGTGAACGGCCCCGGGGCCTCCAATCGTTCGCTTTACCGGATGGAATTGCGACGATCGAGCGCCAGCTATCCTGAGGGAAACTTCGGAGGGAACCAGCTACTAGACGGCTCGATTGGTCTTTCGCCCCTACACCCGGTTCCGACGATCGATTTGCACGTCAGAGGCGCTTCGGACTTCCACCAGAGTTTCCTCTGGCTTCATCCCGACCGGGCGTGGATCGCCATCTTTCGGGTCCCTGGTCGCTCGCTACGCCAGAGTCGGCCGAGTCGTACTCGGAAAAAGGGGAAACCGACCCGGGGGTGATGCGCCCGCGCGCAGCGCCTAAACTCGACGACAAAATAGGACTAGTTCAAGCCGCGGGATCTCACCGATGGGCGGAAGGAGGATATGGAAGCTGGCGCCCGGCAATTCCCCTTTTTGGAAGATGCGCCGGTCCCCTCTCGGGGAGGAGGGAAAAACAACCGCACGTCAGCCACGAGCCTTCCCTCTCCTATCTCTCTCGGGAAGAGAGAAAAAAGGAAAAGTTGCGGGCACCGCAGCAGCGACGGCGGAAGGCCGAAAAACGCCGCGCCGGCGGGATCGGGCACGGCTCGGAGGCGGGTGAGGCGAGGAGAAGACGACGGCACGAGACCGACGACACCCCCCGACGACCCCCGGACGACTTTGCCACGACACCTCTCCCGATCGACGCCCTCCTACACGCTCTCTCGCTTTCGCTTCGCCTTCGGGGTTAGTCAGAGGTGGCCCCTACGACTCGCGAACGGCCAGGACTCCTCGGTCCGTGTTTCAAGACGGGTCGGGTGGGTTGCCGATGCACGTCGCTGACCCGGGGTGGCGGGCGGCTCGAGTAAAAAAGCGTCGCCGAGCGACCTCTCCGGAAACGGAAACGGGCGCGGGCGGGGTTGCCCCCGACAAGAACCCGAAACGTCGGCGAGGTGCGTGACGGCGAGGCCGCGCCAGTCCTATCCCGCCTCTCATCGCGCACGCGCCCGAGACGGTGGGGCGCCTAAGGAGCGACACACAGAGTGCGTCGCCCGCACGCGACTTCCGGCGGGATCAAAACGGACCGGCTCGCCACGTGTAACGGATCGTGTCAGATTTCCTCCGTTCCCGGCAGAAAGGGGCAGTTACGTTCGCGGGCCCGACGGCCGGTGGCCCCCGACTTCACAAGGTGGGAAGACGGGGGTTTTCAGGGTGATGAAACGCCTGCCGCCTACGGAAAAAAACCCGCGTGTTCGACCTGCACGCCGGGAACGGGTCGCGACGACGGACCGGAGGGGAAGTGCGTCCGGTGCCGGCCGCGCGGAGTCGCGCCGAAGCGCCCGCGCCATGATTACGCCGAGCGATGATGAAGGGGACGGGTGCAGCGGAGTCGCGCGCGGAGGGAGCAGGAGGAAAGAAGAAGCGGCGGCGACGGATGCGGCGGGTTAGGGCCCGGCGGCAGCAGCGATCGAGAGGACGAGTCCCTCCGTCGCAGCCAACCGACGCAGCCACCTACCGACGCCGCGGTCGTCACCACGTTTCCCTTCCCGCTATCCACGCGGGCCCGTCTCCTTCGTCGGCGACGCGGGCACAAAAGCTGGAACCGCGGGGAACGAGTCCCCCGCGGACACGACGAACGACGACCTGTGCCGCGACGGCCTCTCTTTCAAGAACACACATCGAGTTTGGGCTCGAGCCTAGGCAGCACCGGACTGAGTCCCCCCGCGATCGCGGTGAGCGGTCCCACCCGTTTACCCCTGGGCGGTTTCACGTTCTCTTGAACTCTCTCTCCAAAGTTCTTTTCAACTTTCCCTCACGGTACTTGTCGACTATCGGACTCGTCCCGGTATTTAGCCTTGGATGGAGCTTACCACCCGATTTGGGCTGCGTTCCCAAGCAACCCGACTCTCGGATCGAAGGCCGTCGCTCGCCGTCCGCACCGAATGGGCCTGGCACCCGCCGCGGGCGGCCCCGATCGAGGGAACTCCGAACTATGCGAGACGAAAACGAACGGCTGCCTTCGACCCATGCGCCACACGTCCCGAAGCCTTTAACTTGCGACGGGATTCGGCGTTGGGCTTCTCCCGGTTCACTCGCCGTTACTAAGGGAATCCCGGTTGGTTTCTTTTCCTCCGCTTAGCGATATGCTTAAGTTCAGCGGGTCGTCTCGTCCGAGCCGAGGGCGGCGGTTTTTAGTAGAGTGTGGTGTTTGGAGGAGAGGAATCTCGATCGGTACCCTCCGTGTGACGACGGCTGGCCGATATAGCGCCCGTCCGACCGAAAATGAAGAAGCCAACAATTAAAAAAAGCGTGGGTCCTCCCCATCCGACGTTGCGTTGCCTACGACGCGGCCACCTTTTTACGGTGCGACGGCCGTGCTCGTCGCGCTGCTCGAGGCGTCGCTGAGAGACACCTTCATGAGGCAGAGAGCGAGACGAGCAGGCGGCGCTTACGTCGGCAGTCGGTTAGGTCGGTACTTTTTTTTGGTCTCCCTTCGGCTGCTTTCGGACAGACTCCTCCTGCTCCTCCTCCACAGTGTTTCTTCACGCGGTCGAAAAGGGAAAAGACTCCGCGGTCTGCCAGCGGGAGACGAAGGAGGAGGCCGGAGAGGGTTTTAAAAAAAAAAAAGACATTGAAAGGAGTCAATTCTTTTTTTATTTTTCTTCCCCCTCGTCACTCGCTCCTGCGACGTCCCGGTTACCACCGTGCCGAGGACCGGGCGGGCACGGGGACGGCAAGATGTCGTTTCGTTAACGGAGAAAGACATGTAACGTTCCGCCTCTCGACCGGACGTGGCCCCGAGACAAGGGATCTCGGGGCCGCAATGTGCGTTCGAGGTGTCGATGTTCACTGAGTCCTGCAATTCGCATCAGTTATCGCGGCTGGCCGCGCTCTTCATCGACGGACGAGCCGAGTGATCCCCCGTCCAGGGTTCAGCACTTGGTTTTTTTATATTAGTTTTTGTTTATATAGATTTAGTAGTGTGCGAGGAGGTCTGTGCGAGGAGGCGTGACGGCATTGCAATGTCGCGAGTAGTTTGTTTTTTTAGCTAGCGGCGGTGGCACAGCGGCTGCAAAAAAACAAAAAAAACGATAAAGCGGCGACAAGGCAAAGAAGAAGCGGCCATCACTTGCGGTGGGCGAAAAAACAAACAGGTGGTAAGACGCGGAAGCAAGCAAGAAGAGCTGGGGCTTTAAAAACCTCCGCGTCACCACAAATCTATCTCTCGCTCCGCCTTTTATAGGTTTGTTTGCGCGCATTCGAGGCGTTGACGCCGACAGACAGAGGAGGTAGGCCGGAAAACAACAAACCAGTCTCGAACGGGAAAACGGTAATGATCCTTCCGCAGGTTCACCTACGGAAACCTTGTTACGACTTTTACTTCCTCTAAACGATCGGGTTCGGTCGTCTTCTCCAGGCATCGAACGCCGAGGCGTAGATGCACGAGTGTCGTGACGGACACGTCGCGCACTGCCCGGCGGCGTCGTCGGCCAGATCCGAGGACCTCACCGGACCGTTCGATCGGTAGTAGCGACGGGCGGTGTGTACAAAGGGCAGGGACGTGATCGACGCGGGCTGTTGACCCGCGCCTACCGGGAATTCCTCGTTCACGGGGTTGGTTACAGGCCCCGATCCCTATCACGGGAGGTGGTTCAGAGGTTTCCCAACCCTCTCGGGCCGGGGCGAAGTCCCCGCTGATACCTCCAGTGTAGCGCGCGTGCGGCCCCGGACATCTAAGGGCATCACAGACCTGTTATCGCTCCGCCTCGTGTGGCTTTCTGCCACCCGTCCCTCTAAGAAGTGCGTGAGAAAACCGACCCGGACCCGAGCGCCACGGAGGACGCGAGCCCGCCGTAAAAATCACTGACATCGGCGCACTAGTTAGCAGGCCGGAGTCTCGTTCGTTATCGGAATCAACCAGACGGATCGCTCCACCAACTAAGAACGGCCATGCACCACCACCCACCGAATCGAGAAAGAGCTATCGATCTGTCAATCCTACCGGTGTCCGGACCGGGTGAGTTTTCCCGTGTTGAGTCAAATTAAGCCGCAGGCTCCACTCCTGGTGGTGCCCTTCCGTCAATTCCTTTAAGTTTCAGCTTTGCAACCATACTCCCCCCGGAACCGAACTCTGGTTTCCCGCAGGCTACCCGCCGGGTCATGGAAGCGAACGCCGGCGGATCGCCGGTCGGCATCGTTTACGGTCGGAACTACGACGGTATCTGATCGTCTTCGAACCTCCGACTTTCGCTCTTGATCGAGGAAAACGTGCTTGCCACACGCCATCGCTGCAGTTCGTCTTGCGACGATCCAAGAATTTCACCTCTAACGTCGCAATACGAGTGGCCCCGACCGCTCCCTTCGATCATTGCCTCGCCGTAGACGGAGACCGACAGACGTAGACGAGGCCCTCTTCCATCATTCCATGCTTATCGTATGCAAGCTTGAACAGCCCGCTCTGAGCACTCTAATTTTTTCAAAGTGAACGTACCGGCCGCCGCGGACACTCGGTTAAGAGCACCCTTGGAGGAGAAACCGCCGACCGCAACACGCGCGCAGACAAGACACGAAGCAGGGACTCGGAGCGGACCGGGGGGTTCAAAAAAAAAGAGGAACGCGCGGAAAGGGAGAGGGAGAGAAGCGCGGGGGTCAGAGTGCGGGGATGCGAATGAACGCACCCAAACACACACACGTAGCACCCCCCCGTTAGACTACTCCCGGAACCGAACCGACGACCACTTGTTTTTTTTTTCCCGGATCCCGATCACGACCTCCTCGTCCACCTCGCCGGCAGGACCGCGTGGCGGGTATGCTAGCGGTTGACACCGGCGGAAAGGGCCGGGAATGCGAACGGACGACCAAAGTCAACGACGGACGATGGCGCCGCCGCCCCGGGGCCGCTTGCGCGACCACGAACCCGAGTTCGGACTACGAGCTTTTTAACCGCAACAACTTTAATATACGCTACCGGAGCTGGAATTACCGCGGCTGCTGGCACCAGACTTGCCCTCCGGTTGGTCCTCGTTAACGGATTTGAAGTGTACTCATTCCGATCGCGGGGCCTCGACAGAGTCCCGCGTCGTTATTTTTCGTCACTACCTCCCCGTGCCGGGAGTGGGTAATTTGCGCGCCTGCTGCCTTCCTTGGATGTGGTAGCCGTTTCGCATGCTCCCTCTCCGGAATCGAACCCCGATTCCCCGTTACCCGTAGTAACCACGGTAGGCACTTAACCGACCGTCGACAGTTGATAGGGCGGACCCTCGAGAGACCCGTCGCCGGGCGTGAAAGCTCGTGCGATCGACCAGTGAGTTATCCAGAGTCACCAAAGCGGAGCGCGCCGCCCTATGAGCCCCGCCACCGAACGGACCCGCGAGCGGGAACGCCGACGACGGGAGGACGGAATGACGCGCATCGGTCTCAGTCTAATATGTAGCGCCGCGACCCGGAACGGCCGACGCGGGTGCCAGCGCGCGAGGCGTGGCGACGACGGCGCGCCGACCGATCGCGGCCTGTGTCACATGTATTAGCTCTAGAATTGCCACAGTTATCCATCGCCTCCGAGGAGGAATACGGTCCCGAGGATTAGGTCCGGTTCCTGAGCCATTCGCGGTTTCGCCCGTTCTAATGCGTGGCGTGAACTTACACTTGCATGGCTTAAGCTTTGAGACAAGCATATGACTACTGGCAGGATCAACCAGGTATCGTTGGAATTTGGGACTTTGTTTCGACAGAACGACAGACCGACCGACCGACCGACCGACATAAGACAGACAACTACAACGACGGGCACGTGTTTATTTATTTTTCGAGGGGGTTCGCCGTCAGAAGAAGCGCGCTGCCCGCGCTGATGGCCTCTTTTTTGTTTCTCCCCTGACTTGGACCGAGACCGAGACTCAAAGAACGAAAGCGACCAACGTCGACAACAACAACGACAACGGCACCCTTGACAGCGATACATACGACAAACGACAAGCAGCACGACGGCAGTGCACACGGACATCGAGGGTCAAGGTGCAGACTGAACTCGCCGAGGTCGTCGTCATCGTGGTCGCCATCGATTCCGTCTCGTCGTCGTCGTCGTCAACGTCCACGTCACAGCCGGCCGAGAAGAGAGAACAGACGACAGCGTCGACAACAACAACATCGACAACGGCACCCTTGACAGCGATACATACGACAAACGACAAACAGCACGACGGCAGTGCACACGGACATCGGAGGTCAAGGTGCAGACTGGAATCGTCGAGGTCGTCGTCATCGTGGTCGCCATCGATGCCGTCTCGTCGTCGTCGTCGTCGTCTTCGTCGTCGTCGTCGTCATCAACGTACCAACCGACCGAGACGAGAGAGCAAGCAACAACGTCGACAACAACAACGACAACGGCACCCTTGACAGCGATACATACGACAAACGACAAACAGCACGACGGCAGTGCACACGGACATCGGAGGTCAAGGTGCAGACTGAACTCGTCGAGGTCGTCGTCATCGTGGTCGCCATCGATGCCGTCTCGTCGTCGTCGTCGTCTCCGTCGTCGTCGTCGTCGTCGCCAACGTCAACGTCAACATCACAGCCGTCATCGGGGAGGAGCTGGACCAGGGCAGCGGCGGCGTAAATTTTCCCGTCACCTTCGTCGTCGCCTTCGTCGACCGACCGACCGACCGGCGTCGTGTTCGTGCTCGGAAAACCGAGGAGAGACAACGTGCACATGGCGCGTTCTCGCAAGCGGCTCCTCGGTCCGATTTTTTTGGGCGGCTTTTTCGAGCTTTTTTTTTTTTTTCTCACCCTTTCGTCCGTGCGACGGCGAACGTTAGGGGAAAAAAAAAAAAAAAAAAAAAAACGACAACAACGCGGCGGACCGGGCGAACAACATCGTCGACACACACGACATTGACGACCGGTCCCCCTTTTCACAATCGCATCGAGATAAAAACGAACGAGTCCGATTCGAGCACCGAGTCGCGAGCGGGAGGACTGTCGGTGCAAGTATCGATCACTGACGTGAGCGCTTCGCCGGACAGAGGATGGCTCATCCGGCAGCCGTGCAAATCGACGGTATGGGAAGAACGAACAAGAAGAGCAACGACTTGATCGGCGGCTTGGGAACTGCGGACGGTGAAAACGGGTTAATCGACTGCGACCACGACTGCTCGATCGATCTTCTTTGGCGCTAACAAAGGTGGAGGTGGCGCAAGAAGGGACTAGCGCTATCACCGTCCACGTATCAGAAGATGCGGCGGCAGACGTCGACGCTTATGCGTTGTCGGACGAGAAGTCGCTGCAGCACGTGTACCGCGAGCGGGACGTCCAAGGTTTTGCCAGACGGAAAGAAATCGGGTGTCAGCGAACGTTCACACGGCTGTGAGATCGGACGCTGACAGGAGTAGGAGGCGGCAGGCAGGCGGCGGTTACGGCGGCGGCGCCTGCTGCTGCTCATCCTCCTGTTTGCTGCGGCGACTTCCAGGACGGGAGAGCATCGAACAACGTACGTATGGTTACAAGGGGATCAGGATCTACATAGTGCATCCCCCGCGGCTATTTTTGTTTGTTTGTTCGCTCGTTCGTTAATTCGTTCGTTCGTTCGTTCGTTCGTTACAATGTACGTTTTTCCGTTCGACGGCGGCAGAGAGCGGCGGCGTTTCTCCCTAATCCGGAGGATTTATCGGTCGCACAGCGATGGGTCGTTCGGCCGATCATCGAAAGATTCGCAGGTAGTGGTTGAATGGCAGAACGGCAGCAACAACAGCGGCGGCTGAGAGCGGCGAACGCTGAGGCGGAAGCAGAAGCTGCAGCAAACGTATCGGCTAAACATGGTGGACATAGATATGGCTGACGACGCGGGTACCACGACGACTATGGAACCAGGAAAAGGAGCCGTTAGTTGTTCCAACATATCGTTCGACACGTCGAGCAGCCCTAGGTCCACGGAGAAGCACACACACGTACCACGTATTATAACCTAACGACGATGAGCGGGCGCACGGTTGGCAGGAACGAAGGCGGCGGATCAAAACAAGTTGGAGCGCGGCGACAGCGATAACGGTGACAGCCCTAGGCGGCGGAGATGCCACTTTCTGACGCCTTTGCGACAAGCCCGTAGAGACGTTCCGGACCACCACGAGGCAAAGAGTCGCTGCTCCGACGAACCGACACACCAAAGTGTGCTTCCTACCGAACATGTTTTATAAAACTTTCAAACTGGAAAACCCCAGAAATGGTGTTGGTATTCGTCCAGACCCACCTCCGACACCTGAAAATGGTGGTCAAAAAAAACGTCGATTATACGAAGCGACATTTCTGGTCGGCGATTTTCCAGTTTTACGCCTACTGCCACATGGGGATGTCGGTAGGCGTCGCAAAGTGCCTTCTCGACGCCTAGGCACACCAGGACTTTGTCATTTTTTTCCCCCTCGACATTCCTGGTCCGGTCTATTCCGATTTTACACCTACCGCCATGTGGGGGTGGCAGTAGGCGTCGAAAAGTGCCTTCTCGACCGCTAGCGACACCACTACTTTATCGAGCTCTGGAGGCCCGCACACCGACCCGGGGGCCGCGGAGTCGACCCCGGGGGCCTCCTGGCGTCGCCGCCGCTCACTTGGACGCCTTCCGCAACCTGTGGTCCCGCTCGGGGCCGCCGGGAGCCTCGCCGACCTGACCGGTGTCGGTAGGCGTCTGGAAGCGCCCGGCCGACCTGGACGAGGTCCCCCTGGCCCCCGGGGGACACCCCTTAGTTGGATGGGGGTGCTGTCCCGGGCACACATGCAACCCGCGGCCGCCTACC
>NW_027633770.1:2500-12500 GCF_053919585.1 Euprymna scolopes | reverse complement strand
GCTGCGAAAACCGGACCCGGATTTTCCAGGGCCGCCGAAAGCGCACCGGACGCCGCCCGAGCCGCGGCGCTCTACAGGTACCTTTTCCGTATCTCCGGACGAGCCGATTCCACGGACATGGTCCTTTACGAAGAAGAGAGAACTCTTCCCGGGGCTCCCGGCGACGTCTCCGGGCTCGCTTGCGTCACCGCGGTTTCGCCCGGGAAGCGACGGGCGCCGCCGACATCGCTGCCGACAGCGTCGCCACCCCCGGGCCCTCTCCGAGTCCGGGTTCGGGAATATTAACCCGATTCCCTTTCGACGGGAGGCCGGCCGCTTTTTTTTTGTTTGGGCTTTTGATTCGATTCGATTCGATTCGCTTTCCTTTCACCTTTCATAACGGATCCGGCGCCTTTCGGGAAGACTTTCGCCCGCGTCTTAGGACCGACTGACCCGTGCTCGACCGCCGTTGGCACGGAACCCTTCTCCACTTCGGTCTTCGAAGGTCTCGTTCGAATATTTGCTACTACCACCGAGATCTGCACCCGCGGTCGGCTCCACCCGGGCTCGCGCCCTAGGCTTCCGTGCTCGCCGCGGCGCCCTCCTACTCGTCGCGGCATCGTTTCGGCGCGAAAGTTCATCGCTCCTCGCCGCGACGGTCCGGCATCGGTCCGTCGCTCCAGCGCCATCCATTTTCGGGGCCGGTCGATTCGGCAGGTGAGTTGTTACACACTCCTTAGCGGATTCCGACTTCCGTGGCCACCGTCCTGCTGTCTATATCGACCGACACCCTTTCGGGGATCTCATGGGCGTCGCGTTAGGCACCTTAGCCGGACGTTTGGTTCATCCCACAGCGCCAGTTCTGCTTACCAAAAGTGGCCCACTTGGCACTCGCATTCGAGGTGACCAACCGCCCAGCGAAGCGTGCTGGCGGCGGCGGCCGGATGGGTCGGCTCCGTCGTTCGGGAGAGTCGGCCCGTTCCACCCGTTCCGAGTTCGAGAGTAGGTCGAGGCCGTGAACGGCCCCGGGGCCTCCAATCGTTCGCTTTACCGGATGGAATTGCGACGATCGAGCGCCAGCTATCCTGAGGGAAACTTCGGAGGGAACCAGCTACTAGACGGCTCGATTGGTCTTTCGCCCCTACACCCGGTTCCGACGATCGATTTGCACGTCAGAGGCGCTTCGGACTTCCACCAGAGTTTCCTCTGGCTTCATCCCGACCGGGCGTGGATCGCCATCTTTCGGGTCCCTGGTCGCTCGCTACGCCAGAGTCGGCCGAGTCGTACTCGGAAAAAGGGGAAACCGACCCGGGGGTGATGCGCCCGCGCGCAGCGCCTAAACTCGACGACAAAATAGGACTAGTTCAAGCCGCGGGATCTCACCGATGGGCGGAAGGAGGATATGGAAGCTGGCGCCCGGCAATTCCCCTTTTTGGATGATGCGCCGGTCCCCTCTCGGGGAGGAGGGAAAAACAACCGCACGTCAGCCACGAGCCTTCCCTCTCCTATCTCTCTCGGGAAGAGAGAAAAAAGGAAAAGTTGCGGGCACCGCAGCAGCGACGGCGGAAGGCCGAAAACGCCGCGCCGGCGGGATCGGGCACGGCTCGGAGGCGGGTGAGGCGAGGAGAAGACGACGGCACGAGACCGACGACACCCCCCGACGACCCCCGGACGACTTTGCCACGACACCTCTCCCGATCGACGCCCTCCTACACGCTCTCTCGCTTTCGCTTCGCCTTCGGGGTTAGTCAGAGGTGGCCCCTACGACTCGCGAACGGCCAGGACTCCTCGGTCCGTGTTTCAAGACGGGTCGGGTGGGTTGCCGATGCACGTCGCTGACCCGGGGTGGCGGGCGGCTCGAGTAAAAAAGCGTCGCCGAGCGACCTCTCCGGAAACGGAAACGGGCGCGGGCGGGGTTGCCCCCGACAAGAACCCGAAACGTCGGCGAGGTGCGTGACGGCGAGGCCGCGCCAGTCCTATCCCGCCTCTCATCGCGCACGCGCCCGAGACGGTGGGGCGCCTAAGGAGCGACACACAGAGTGCGTCGCCCGCACGCGACTTCCGGCGGGATCAAAACGGACCGGCTCGCCACGTGTAACGGATCGTGTCAGATTTCCTCCGTTCCCGGCAGAAAGGGGCAGTTACGTTCGCGGGCCCGACGGCCGGTGGCCCCCGACTTCACAAGGTGGGAAGACGGGGGTTTTCAGGGTGATGAAACGCCTGCCGCCTACGGAAAAAAACCCGCGTGTTCGACCTGCACGCCGGGAACGGGTCGCGACGACGGACCGGAGGGGAAGTGCGTCCGGTGCCGGCCGCGCGGAGGTCGCGCCGAAGCGCCCGCGCCATGATTACGCCGAGCGATGATGAAGGGGACGGGTGCAGCGGAGTCGCGCGCGGAGGGAGCAGGAGGAAAGAAGAAGCGGCGGCGACGGATGCGGCGGGTTAGGGCCCGGCGGCAGCAGCGATCGAGAGGACGAGTCCCCTCCGTCGCAGCCAACCGACGCAGCCACCTACCGACGCCGCGGTCGTCACCACGTTTCCCTTCCCGCTATCCACGCGGCCCGTCTCCTTCGTCGGCGACGCGGGCACAAAAGCTGGAACCGCGGGGAACGAGTCCCCCGCGGACACGACGAACGACGACCTGTGCCGCGACGGCCTCTCTTTCAAGAACACACATCGAGTTTGGGCTCGAGCCTAGGCAGCACCGGACTGAGTCCCCCCGCGATCGCGGTGAGCGGTCCCACCCGTTTACCCCTGGGCGGTTTCACGTTCTCTTGAACTCTCTCTCCAAAGTTCTTTTCAACTTTCCCTCACGGTACTTGTCGACTATCGGACTCGTCCCGGTATTTAGCCTTGGATGGAGCTTACCACCCGATTTGGGCTGCGTTCCCAAGCAACCCGACTCTCGGATCGAAGGCCGTCGCTCGCCGTCCGCACCGAATGGGCCTGGCACCCGCCGCGGGCGGCCCCGATCGAGGGAACTCCGAACTATGCGAGACGAAAACGAACGGCTGCCTTCGACCCATGCGCCACACGTCCCGAAGCCTTTAACTTGCGACGGGATTCGGCGTTGGGCTTCTCCCGGTTCACTCGCCGTTACTAAGGGAATCCCGGTTGGTTTCTTTTCCTCCGCTTAGCGATATGCTTAAGTTCAGCGGGTCGTCTCGTCCGAGCCGAGGGCGGCGGTTTTTAGTAGAGTGTGGTGTTTGGAGGAGAGGAATCTCGATCGGTACCCTCCGTGTGACGACGGCTGGCCGATATAGCGCCCGTCCGACCGAAAATGAAGAAGCCAACAATTAAAAAAAAGCGTGGGTCCTCCCCATCCGACGTTGCGTTGCCTACGACGCGGCCACCTTTTTACGGTGCGACGGCCGTGCTCGTCGCGCTGCTCGAGGCGTCGCTGAGAGACACCTTCATGAGGCAGAGAGCGAGACGAGCAGGCGGCGCTTACGTCGGCAGTCGGTTAGGTCGGTACTTTTTTTTTGGTCTCCCTTCGGCTGCTTTCGGACAGACTCCTCCTGCTCCTCCTCCACAGTGTTTCTTCACGCGGTCGAAAAGGGAAAAGACTCCGCGGTCTGCCAGCGGGAGACGAAGGAGGAGGCCGGAGAGGGTTTTAAAAAAAAAAAAGACATTGAAAGGAGTCAATTCTTTTTTTATTTTTCTTCCCCCTCGTCACTCGCTCCTGCGACGTCCCGGTTACCACCGTGCCGAGGACCGGGCGGGCACGGGGACGGCAAGATGTCGTTTCGTTAACGGAGAAAGACATGTAACGTTCCGCCTCTCGACCGGACGTGGCCCCGAGACAAGGGATCTCGGGGCCGCAATGTGCGTTCGAGGTGTCGATGTTCACTGAGTCCTGCAATTCGCATCAGTTATCGCGGCTGGCCGCGCTCTTCATCGACGGACGAGCCGAGTGATCCCCCGTCCAGGGTTCAGCACTTGGTTTTTTTATATTAGTTTTTGTTTATATAGATTTAGTAGTGTGCGAGGAGGTCTGTGCGAGGAGGCGTGACGGCATTGCAATGTCGCGAGTAGTTTGTTTTTTTAGCTAGCGGCGGTGGCACAGCGGCTGCAAAAAAACAAAAAAAACGATAAAGCGGCGACAAGGCAAAGAAGAAGCGGCCATCACTTGCGGTGGGCGAAAAAACAAACAGGTGGTAAGACGCGGAAGCAAGCAAGAAGAGCTGGGGCTTTAAAAACCTCCGCGTCACCACAAATCTATCTCTCGCTCCGCCTTTTATAGGTTTGTTTGCGCGCATTCGAGGCGTTGACGCCGACAGACAGAGGAGGTAGGCCGGAAAACAACAAACCAGTCTCGAACGGGAAAACGGTAATGATCCTTCCGCAGGTTCACCTACGGAAACCTTGTTACGACTTTTACTTCCTCTAAACGATCGGGTTCGGTCGTCTTCTCCAGGCATCGAACGCCGAGGCGTAGATGCACGAGTGTCGTGACGGACACGTCGCGCACTGCCCGGCGGCGTCGTCGGCCAGATCCGAGGACCTCACCGGACCGTTCGATCGGTAGTAGCGACGGGCGGTGTGTACAAAGGGCAGGGACGTGATCGACGCGGGCTGTTGACCCGCGCCTACCGGGAATTCCTCGTTCACGGGGTTGGTTACAGGCCCCGATCCCTATCACGGGAGGTGGTTCAGAGGTTTCCCAACCCTCTCGGGCCGGGGCGAAGTCCCCGCTGATACCTCCAGTGTAGCGCGCGTGCGGCCCCGGACATCTAAGGGCATCACAGACCTGTTATCGCTCCGCCTCGTGTGGCTTTCTGCCACCCGTCCCTCTAAGAAGTGCGTGAGAAAACCGACCCGGACCCGAGCGCCACGGAGGACGCCGAGCCCGCCGTAAAAATCACTGACATCGGCGCACTAGTTAGCAGGCCGGAGTCTCGTTCGTTATCGGAATCAACCAGACGGATCGCTCCACCAACTAAGAACGGCCATGCACCACCACCCACCGAATCGAGAAAGAGCTATCGATCTGTCAATCCTACCGGTGTCCGGACCGGGTGAGTTTTCCCGTGTTGAGTCAAATTAAGCCGCAGGCTCCACTCCTGGTGGTGCCCTTCCGTCAATTCCTTTAAGTTTCAGCTTTGCAACCATACTCCCCCCGGAACCGAACTCTGGTTTCCCGCAGGCTACCCGCCGGGTCATGGAAGCGAACGCCGGCGGATCGCCGGTCGGCATCGTTTACGGTCGGAACTACGACGGTATCTGATCGTCTTCGAACCTCCGACTTTCGCTCTTGATCGAGGAAAACGTGCTTGCCACACGCCATCGCTGCAGTTCGTCTTGCGACGATCCAAGAATTTCACCTCTAACGTCGCAATACGAGTGGCCCCGACCGCTCCCTTCGATCATTGCCTCGCCGTAGACGGAGACCGACAGACGTAGACGAGGCCCTCTTCCATCATTCCATGCTTATCGTATGCAAGCTTGAACAGCCCGCTCTGAGCACTCTAATTTTTTCAAAGTGAACGTACCGGCCGCCGCGGACACTCGGTTAAGAGCACCCTTGGAGGAGAAACCGCCGACCGCAACACGCGCGCAGACAAGACACGAAGCAGGGACTCGGAGCGGACCGGGGGGTTCAAAAAAAAAGAGGAACGCGCGGAAAGGGAGAGGGAGAGAAGCGCGGGGGTCAGAGTGCGGGGATGCGAATGAACGCACCCAAACACACACACGTAGCACCCCCCCGTTAGACTACTCCCGGAACCGAACCGACGACCACTTGTTTTTTTTTTCCCGGATCCCGATCACGACCTCCTCGTCCACCTCGCCGGCAGGACCGCGTGGCGGGTATGCTAGCGGTTGACACCGGCGGAAAGGGCCGGGAATGCGAACGGACGACCAAAGTCAACGACGGACGATGGCGCCGCCGCCCCGGGGCCGCTTGCGCGACCACGAACCCGAGTTCGGACTACGAGCTTTTTAACCGCAACAACTTTAATATACGCTACCGGAGCTGGAATTACCGCGGCTGCTGGCACCAGACTTGCCCTCCGGTTGGTCCTCGTTAACGGATTTGAAGTGTACTCATTCCGATCGCGGGGCCTCGACAGAGTCCCGCGTCGTTATTTTTCGTCACTACCTCCCCGTGCCGGGAGTGGGTAATTTGCGCGCCTGCTGCCTTCCTTGGATGTGGTAGCCGTTTCGCATGCTCCCTCTCCGGAATCGAACCCCGATTCCCCGTTACCCGTAGTAACCACGGTAGGCACTTAACCGACCGTCGACAGTTGATAGGGCGGACCCTCGAGAGACCCGTCGCCGGGCGTGAAAGCTCGTGCGATCGACCAGTGAGTTATCCAGAGTCACCAAAGCGGAGCGCGCCGCCCTATGAGCCCCGCCACCGAACGGACCCGCGAGCGGGAACGCCGACGACGGGAGGACGGAATGACGCGCATCGGTCTCAGTCTAATATGTAGCGCCGCGACCCGGAACGGCCGACGCGGGTGCCAGCGCGCGAGGCGTGGCGACGACGGCGCGCCGACCGATCGCGGCCTGTGTCACATGTATTAGCTCTAGAATTGCCACAGTTATCCATCGCCTCCGAGGAGGAATACGGTCCCGAGGATTAGGTCCGGTTCCTGAGCCATTCGCGGTTTCGCCCGTTCTAATGCGTGGCGTGAACTTACACTTGCATGGCTTAAGCTTTGAGACAAGCATATGACTACTGGCAGGATCAACCAGGTATCGTTGGAATTTGGGACTTTGTTTCGACAGAACGACAGACCGACCGACCGACCGACCGACATAAGACAGACAACTACAACGACGGGCACGTGTTTATTTATTTTTCGAGGGGGTTCGCCGTCAGAAGAAGCGCGCTGCCCGCGCTGATGGCCTCTTTTTTGTTTCTCCCCTGACTTGGACCGAGACCGAGACTCAAAGAACGAAAGCGACCAACGTCGACAACAACAACGACAACGGCACCCTTGACAGCGATACATACGACAAACGACAAGCAGCACGACGGCAGTGCACACGGACATCGAGGGTCAAGGTGCAGACTGAACTCGCCGAGGTCGTCGTCATCGTGGTCGCCATCGATTCCGTCTCGTCGTCGTCGTCGTCAACGTCCACGTCACAGCCGGCCGAGAAGAGAGAACAGACGACAGCGTCGACAACAACAACATCGACAACGGCACCCTTGACAGCGATACATACGACAAACGACAAACAGCACGACGGCAGTGCACACGGACATCGGAGGTCAAGGTGCAGACTGGAATCGTCGAGGTCGTCGTCATCGTGGTCGCCATCGATGCCGTCTCGTCGTCGTCGTCGTCGTCTTCGTCGTCGTCGTCGTCATCAACGTACCAACCGACCGAGACGAGAGAGCAAGCAACAACGTCGACAACAACAACGACAACGGCACCCTTGACAGCGATACATACGACAAACGACAAACAGCACGACGGCAGTGCACACGGACATCGGAGGTCAAGGTGCAGACTGAACTCGTCGAGGTCGTCGTCATCGTGGTCGCCATCGATGCCGTCTCGTCGTCGTCGTCGTCTCCGTCGTCGTCGTCGTCGTCGCCAACGTCAACGTCAACATCACAGCCGTCATCGGGGAGGAGCTGGACCAGGGCAGCGGCGGCGTAAATTTTCCCGTCACCTTCGTCGTCGCCTTCGTCGACCGACCGACCGACCGGCGTCGTGTTCGTGCTCGGAAAACCGAGGAGAGACAACGTGCACATGGCGCGTTCTCGCAAGCGGCTCCTCGGTCCGATTTTTTTGGGCGGCTTTTTCGAGCTTTTTTTTTTTTTTCTCACCCTTTCGTCCGTGCGACGGCGAACGTTAGGGGAAAAAAAAAAAAAAAAAAAAAACGACAACAACGCGGCGGACCGGGCGAACAACATCGTCGACACACACGACATTGACGACCGGTCCCCCTTTTCACAATCGCATCGAGATAAAAACGAACGAGTCCGATTCGAGCACCGAGTCGCGAGCGGGAGGACTGTCGGTGCAAGTATCGATCACTGACGTGAGCGCTTCGCCGGACAGAGGATGGCTCATCCGGCAGCCGTGCAAATCGACGGTATGGGAAGAACGAACAAGAAGAGCAACGACTTGATCGGCGGCTTGGGAACTGCGGACGGTGAAAACGGGTTAATCGACTGCGACCACGACTGCTCGATCGATCTTCTTTGGCGCTAACAAAGGTGGAGGTGGCGCAAGAAGGGACTAGCGCTATCACCGTCCACGTATCAGAAGATGCGGCGGCAGACGTCGACGCTTATGCGTTGTCGGACGAGAAGTCGCTGCAGCACGTGTACCGCGAGCGGGACGTCCAAGGTTTTGCCAGACGGAAAGAAATCGGGTGTCAGCGAACGTTCACACGGCTGTGAGATCGGACGCTGACAGGAGTAGGAGGCGGCAGGCAGGCGGCGGTTACGGCGGCGGCGCCTGCTGCTGCTCATCCTCCTGTTTGCTGCGGCGACTTCCAGGACGGGAGAGCATCGAACAACGTACGTATGGTTACAAGGGGATCAGGATCTACATAGTGCATCCCCCGCGGCTATTTTTGTTTGTTTGTTCGCTCGTTCGTTAATTCGTTCGTTCGTTCGTTCGTTCGTTACAATGTACGTTTTTCCGTTCGACGGCGGCAGAGAGCGGCGGCGTTTCTCCCTAATCCGGAGGATTTATCGGTCGCACAGCGATGGGTCGTTCGGCCGATCATCGAAAGATTCGCAGGTAGTGGTTGAATGGCAGAACGGCAGCAACAACAGCGGCGGCTGAGAGCGGCGAACGCTGAGGCGGAAGCAGAAGCTGCAGCAAACGTATCGGCTAAACATGGTGGACATAGATATGGCTGACGACGCGGGTACCACGACGACTATGGAACCAGGAAAAGGAGCCGTTAGTTGTTCCAACATATCGTTCGACACGTCGAGCAGCCCTAGGTCCACGGAGAAGCACACACACGTACCACGTATTATAACCTAACGACGATGAGCGGGCGCACGGTTGGCAGGAACGAAGGCGGCGGATCAAAACAAGTTGGAGCGCGGCGACAGCGATAACGGTGACAGCCCTAGGCGGCGGAGATGCCACTTTCTGACGCCTTTGCGACAAGCCCGTAGAGACGTTCCGGACCACCACGAGGCAAAGAGTCGCTGCTCCGACGAACCGACACACCAAAGTGTGCTTCCTACCGAACATGTTTTATAAAACTTTCAAACTGGAAAACCCCAGAAATGGTGTTGGTATTCGTCCAGACCCACCTCCGACACCTGAAAATGGTGGTCAAAAAAAACGTCGATTATACGAAGCGACATTTCTGGTCGGCGATTTTCCAGTTTTACGCCTACTGCCACATGGGGATGTCGGTAGGCGTCGCAAAGTGCCTTCTCGACGCCTAGGCACACCAGGACTTTGTCATTTTTTTCCCCCTCGACATTCCTGGTCCGGTCTATTCCGATTTTACACCTACCGCCATGTGGGGGTGGCAGTAGGCGTCGAAAAGTGCCTTCTCGACCGCTAGCGACACCACTACTTTATCGAGCTCTGGAGGCCCGCACACCGACCCGGGGGCCGCGGAGTCGACCCCGGGGGCCTCCTGGCGTCGCCGCCGCTCACTTGGACGCCTTCCGCAACCTGTGGTCCCGCTCGGGGCCGCCGGGAGCCTCGCCGACCTGACCGGTGTCGGTAGGCGTCTGGAAGCGCCCGGCCGACCTGGACGAGGTCCCCCTGGCCCCCGGGGGACACCCCTTAGTTGGATGGGGGTGCTGTCCCGGGCACACATGCAACCCGCGGCCGCCTACCGACAGCCCCCTTCGCTCGATCGCTACTCCTTTCCAACATATGTCGGAGAAGCCGGGCGGTTGTGAAACCCCAGAAATGGTGTTGGTATTCGTCCAGACCCACCTCCGACACCTGAAAATGGTGGTCAAAAAAACGTCGATTATACGAAGCGACATTTCTGGTCGGCGATTTTCCAGTTTTGCGCCTACCGCCATGTGGGGGTGGCAGTAGGCGTCGAAAAGTGCCTTCTCGACCGCTAG